>NC_064868.1:45392486-45692486 GCF_024139225.1 Suncus etruscus | reverse complement strand
TTCTCAGTGTTAAGAGAAAAGTCTCTTTTGAGCAGGTCGATGTCTGAGCAGTGGTAGGGTCTTCCGCGGAGAGGATTGCTTCCAGGTGTTGAGAACCACAAACTTTAATATTCTTTCCTGCCTCAAAAATTGAGGGTAAAATGGATGGTACCAAGAACAAACAGTTGTATGAATATTTAGTGGAAATAAAAAATGGTCAGATTTAAACACCAAATCTAAAGCCAATGACAACAGAATAGATACCCAATCTACAACAAGCTAGACACAGAGTGGACCACTTAAACTAGCAGCCCAGGGGTCAAAGATGGGGTTATATGATGCATGCTGGGAATAGGATTGGAGAGAGAACACCACTGGTGGTGGGAATGTCCCGGGTTTAATGCCTAAAATATTACTGTGAAAGATTTGTAACCCACTTTCATCACAATAAAAATTATTAATAAAAATTAAGTAATGAAATTTGCTTATACATGAATGGTTAGGGAGAATATTATGCTGAGTAAAATGAGTCGAAGTGAGAAGAATAGATATATAATGATCACACTCATTTATGGAATATAAAAGTAATATGGCAATAAAATACAAAGACAATAGAGTCAAGGACTAGTGTCCATGGTAGGAAGCTTGCCTCAAAGTGTAGGTGAGTGAATTTATAGAAGAGAATGGGCCACTATGAAAATGATTGTTAGAAATTATCACTTTGGACAAGAACTGGGTGCTGAAAGGACGAAAAGTAAATATTTATGTTGTCCCTTTAGTATCAGCATTGCAAATCACAGTGTCTCAAATGAAAAATATGGCCACAGTGAAAGAAGAAAATGTCTTCCACAGAGGCCTGCAGGGGAGAGAGCAGGATGGACTTGGGAAATTATTGTGAAATGTGCAATGATGATGGAATAGGATTTGGTCCTTGCATGACTGAAACTCAGCCATGATCAACTTTGTTAATGTATCTCACAGTGATTTTATTAATATCTTATTATTACTAAAATAAACGTTAGACAGTGATCATCATCGATACCAACACAAGCTATAAATATCTGTGAGCTGAAGAGAGCAAGTAGAGTCTGTTGCCAGTAAGGGAATAGCTTAAAGTTACCAGATAAATCACTAAAAGTAACTTGCTTTCTGATTAAATCATTTAGTTTCAAGCTTTACCATAACTCTAGTTTAAATTAAAATGCATCAGTAACTTGACATTCAATTCAATACAGCAGTATACCTTGTGAGATCATCTGTTTTTTATGTCCTGTTTATCTGAACTAGAAATCTAATATAAAAAACGTTTGCAACTAATTTTTTAACTAAGAAAAAAATTCTCTGTAACCAAAAAAATAATGAGTAACTCATAGAACAAAGGTTCACTAGTATTTAAATTATACTTAAAAACTCTGAGGTATTGTGCATATAGTTATTTTTATTTCTATGGTATGAATTTTTACAAACAGAAGTGAGAAAAAACTTGAGCAGCCCTGACATTGAATACATGTGAAATTTGTACTCTCTTTTAAAGATGAGTGTTCCACCTGATTTTTACTTGACCCAGATAGTGTCTATTTGGGAAACTAAGATATGGAACCAGGTGGGCACAGGCATGACCGGAGGGGAACCATGCTTTCTGAAGTGTAAAGTGGGAGGGTGAAATTGACCGGGCTCAATGGCAGAGATCAGGCATCCCTCCATCACTAGAGGGCTGGGACAGAAGCTATCGGAGGGGAACCACACGGTCTTACAAGTATATGGAAAGGGGGAAATTGACACAGGCCTTGACCTCCACCACAGCTTCTGATAGATGAAGGGAGAGGGAAAATCTTACTGAGGTTGGGCAAGGTGGAGGGAACTTGCATCTTCTGGCAGGTAAAGTGAGGGAGGAATCTTGAGGGTGGAGCCAAACCACAGAGACCTCAGTTATATCTACCTAGAGTCGCACTCAGGAGAAGGTACCCAGCCCCATGCCACAAATGACAGAGGGCTGAAATTTGAAGGCATTGCACTCCAAACCAAATCACTAAATGCAAAGAAATATGGGTAAATTAAGGATGACACTAACAACCAGTGATATGAAGAGAAATCCTAGCAAGTTTCCAAGTCCACCAAAACGCATGGGCCCAATAGATGAGGACCTAAAAGCAGCAATGCAAGCCTTGGCAAAAGAAATCAAGGAATCACTAGTCAGCGAGTTAAAAAAATCCATAGATGAACAAATAAACCAACTCAAAGAAGAACTTTTACAGAAGAAGAGAGAATCCATACAAATGGAATTAAAAGAAATTAAAAAAAATCTTAGCAAGCCATAGTAGCAGAATTACACACTTGGAAAATCACATAGAAGAACTTGAAGAAAAACTACAAACCAAAAATGATAAAGAAGCCAATAAGGAAACAAAACGAAAAGCATTGGAAGAAAAGTTAAGTACTTAATGAACAAAGACAAAGGAAATAATCTATGGATTGTAGGAATACCAGAAGGGGAGGAAATAGGGAAAGGGGAAGAACAAGTGTTCAGGGAAATAAGAGCAGAAAACTATCCCATCCTCTGGAAAGACTCGCTGAAAATTCAGGATGTGAAAAGAGTCCCTAATAAAAAAGACCCTAATAAACCAACACCAAGGCATATAGTAATGAAAATGGCACAAAAAAGAGAAAGATGAACTCCTTAAAGCAATATGGGAGAAAAAACCCTCAAGTATAAAGGCAGGAACATAAGAAACAAATCATATCTCCCATTTGAAACCATTCAAGTAAGATGACAGTGGAAGGCATATTTAAAAGACTGAATGAAAGAAACTTCCAACCAAGAGTCCACTACCCAGCAAAACTCTCATTCTTATGGGAGGGAGGACTAAAAACATACTCAGACAAAAAAAAAGAAGTCTCGTTATTTGCTCAAACAAAACCAATTTTGAATGATCCACGCAGAGATGTGCTACACAATCCAAATACACGATTTTAACAACATCCACCCTACACATTACAACTTCACAACAGCCCTTTCTGTCATTAAGGACACATAGTAGAGAGTTGGATTAGAATAAAAACCGGATTTCTGCTGCAAGCAAGAAACACACCAAGTACAAGATGGACACAGGCTTACAATAAAAGAATGGAAAGTAATTATTCAAGCCAATGCAAAACAAAAAATCAGGGACAGCCATTTTTAATATCAGACCAAATTGCATTCAACATCTATAAAGTGATCAGAGACAAAGAGGGTCACTACTTACTGATCAGGTGAAAATTAGACAAAGAGGTACTAAAGTACTAACTCTGGCCAATATTTATGCACCAAATGCAGAGCCAGCAAAATATGTAAGCCATTTGCTTGCATCCTGGAGAAACATATGGAAGAAAATGTGATATTAGTAGGAGATATCAATACTCCACTATTACCACTGGACAGATTCACCAGAAAGAAATCTAGCAAAGATATAAGGCCCTAAATGAGAAATTAGAATTAGGGCTAATGGACTTACATAGGGCCCTCAACCCCCAGAAAAGCAGAATACACATTCTTCTCAAATGCACATGGAACATTCTCCAGAATAGATCGTGCCTTAGGATGTAAATCTAACTTGCATAAAGTCACAAATATAAGGATTATTAGAAGCACTCTATCATATCCCTATGCATCAGAGATTAAGATTGGCTGTAAAAAGAAACTATAGAAAAATCCAACACCTGAAATTAAACAATATGCTCTCAACAACAGCTGGATCAAAGAGGAACTCAAGAAATAAATAAAAGGATTACTTGAGATTAACGATAATGAGGAGACAAGTTGTCAAAATCTGTGGAACACAGCAAATGCAGTAATTAGGGGGAAACTCATAGCAATACAAGCCTATGTCAGGAAAGAGGAAAGTGACAAAATCAACAGTTGAAATGGACACCTTAAGGAGATGGAAAAACAGCAGCAAAAAAAAAAAAGAAAGAAAAAATAATAAAAACCAGAGCAGAAATATACAACATAGAAACTAAGAAAATGATAGAAAGAACAATGAAACCAGAAGTTGATTTTTGGAAAGAACAAACAAGATAGACAAACCACTGCAAGACTCACCAAAAATGAAGGAAAACACCCAAATAAATAGGATCACAAATATAAGGTAAGACATTACAACAGAACCCCAAGAAATCCAACACATCATGAGGACTGATTATGAACAACTATATTTAGTCAGATTAGAGAACCCAGAAGAAACCTACAGATTATTGGAAAAATATCATCTTCCAAGACTGTATAAGGAGGATGTAGAAAGCCTAAACAGGCCAGTCATATCTGAGGAAATTTAATCAGTAATTAAGAAACTCCCAAAGAAAAAAATTCCAGGTCCAGATTGTTTTACAGATGAATTCTATCAAACACTCCAAGAAGAATCACAACCACTGATCCATAGGTTCTTCTAAAACATTGAAAAGACAGAAATCCTTCCTAATTCCTTTTATGAGGCTAATATCACACTCATTCCCAAAGATGGAAAAGATACTGCATAGAAAGAAAACAACAGATGTAATCTTAATAATAAACATAAATGCAAAAATTCTCAACAAAATCCTAGCAAACCGAATCCAGCACTTCAACAAAAAGATCATACACCATGACCAAGTGGGTTTTATCCCAGGAATGCAAATCAATCATCATCATACATCACATCAACAACAAGAAAGACAAAAATCACATGATTTTTGATGCAGAGAAGGCATTTGACAAAATCCTACAATCATTCATGATGAAAACACTCAGCAAAATAGGCCTAGAAGAAACCTTCCTTAAGATAGTTACAGCTATCTATGAAAATCCTACAGTCAACATTATCCTTAATGGAGAAAAACTAAAAGCATTTCCAATAAGGTCAGAAACTAGGCAAGGCTGACCACTCTCTCCACTCTTATTCCATATAGTTTTTGAAGTCCTAGCAATAGCAATCAGACAAGAGAAGGGAATCAAAGGAATCCAAATTGGGAAAGAGGAACTCAACGTATCTCCTTTTGCAGTTAATAGGATAGACATCAAAAACCCTAAAGAGTCCACAGTAAAAATCCTAGAAACAATTAACCAATACAGCAAATACCCCAGCTCCAAAGTCATTTAAAAAGACAGTACTGTTCCTCTATACAAATAATGAAGTAGAAGAGAAAGAGATTAAATCCCATTTAAAATTGTTTCTAAAAATATCAAGTACATAGGAATCAACCTTACAAGAGAAGTGAAGGACCTGTACCTTGAAAACTTCAAAAGACTTCAGAAAGAAATTGAAGAGATCTAAGGAAATGGAAGAACATCTCATGAGGATGGGTAGATAGAGTCAACATAGTCAAAATGACAATATTACCTAAACTTCTATATAGATTCAATTCAATACATATCCAAATTCAGATATCATTTTTTAAGGACTTACAACAATCAATTATAAAATTCATTTGGAACCAGAATAGACTCCGGTTAGCCAAATACATACTGAAAAACAAGAAAATCTGGGTGGCATCTCTTTAACCTGAAGCTTGAATATAAAGCCATAGTGATCAAAACAGCATGGTACTGGAATAAAGATAGTCTCAGACCAGTGGGGTAGAAGAGAATATTCAGAGATAAACCCCTAAATATACAGTCAATTAATATTTGACAAAAGAGCCAAGAACTTGAAATGGAACATAAACAATCTCTTCAACAAGTGGTGTTGAAACAACTGGATAACCACTTGTAAGAAATTAAAGATTGATACATAATTCTCACCTTACACAAACATCAACTCAAAATGAATTAAAGACCTTGAAATTAGACCCAAATCTGTAAAGTTTATTGAGGAAAAAAAAGGCAGAACACTCCAAGACCTATATATCAAAAAAGTCTTTGAGGATAGAATGCCAATGGCAAGAACTTTAACATCAAACCTAAATAAATGGGAAGAAACATCAAACTATAAAATGTTCTGCATGGTGAAAGAAACCCTCGTTAATACTACCAGAAAGTTAATGGAATGGAAAAAATTTTTGCACTCAACATGTCTTATGAAGGGCAATATCTAGGATATACAAAGCACTCAGAAAGGTGAGCTCCAAAAAAAATCTAATAAAGCCATAGAAAAATGAGGAGAAGAAAGGAATAGACACTTCTCCGAAGTTGGCCAACAAACACATGAAAACATGCTCACCTTCCCTCATCGTTAAGGAAATTCAAATCAAGACAACAATGAGGATAGCTCACATCAAAAATAATGGAACCAATCACTGCAAGCTGGGATGTTCCAAGAAAGAAACTCTCATCCACTGCTGGTGGGAATGCTGCCTGGTCCAACCTCTATAGAAAAAGGTGTGGAGAGTGCTCAGAAAACTCAGAATTGAGCTGCCATATGACCCAGCAATCTCTGCCCTGGGTATCTATCCCCAACTTTGGACGACATTCATCCCAAAGCATGTGTGCACTCCACTATTTATCATAGCAATCAGCACAATAGCCAAGATTTGGAACAAATATCAATGTCCAACAACAGATGAGTGGATCTTGAAGATGTGGTATTTATACACAATGGAATATTACATAGCATTTAGAAACAATACAGTCATGGATTTTGCAGAAACATGGATGGATCTACAAAATATTATGTTAAATGAAGTAAGCCAGAAGATGAAGGAAAAACACAGAATGATAGCACTATTCTGACATACTTAGAATATATACCATATATACATATAACACTCAAAGAACAAATCCAATGGTTTAATAGGGTAGAAACTCCAAGCACTGTAGTTGTCAGAATTTACTGGAGAGAATTGTCAAAAACAAATGGAAGAGGAACAGTACAAAGCCTCAACTATCCATTATACCATGAAAAAATCAGCAACAACGGAAACAATGGTTTAGTGAACAGGTATGTAATCAGCTGTTTACTGCAAAGACTATAATACAGTTATTTTTTTAGGGACCTTATATACAGATAATGGTGAAGATTGGAATAATTGGAAGCTAGAGACTCCATTGGCAGTGTTTCCTAAACATATGTTTTAGTGCTTTAATTTTACTAGGTATAAAATAACCTCTTGGCTTCTCTGTCCACAGGGATTCTTGGATACAAAGGGTAGACACCCTAATTTGACACCTCGATGTTCAGTCATACTAGATACCAAATTCAGTTTGCTTTATGAAAATGTCTTGATAAAACACCCCGATAAAACCTTTTCACTGATTTATGCCCTCTATTAGGACATGAAGCATATGACCATTCAGACCACTGAAACAATGAACTATGAACCAGAGACTTATATTAGAAGACCTACTCATCAAACACTAATTATCTTAATTCAACCAGTCCTTAAGAGCTCAGAGCCATCCTATCAGAGTCAGACCTCTAACAACACCTTAAGATTATATCATTAATGTATGTCTTCATGTGGGCATGAGTACATAGAGAAAGGACTCCTCTATGAAAGCCAAACCTAAATTTTAAACAATCCATGCCTATAGTGTATAAAGCCCCTCCTACATACTATCCCTCCTCCTCCTTCAGAAATTCAACTATCCCTTCACCTCCCAATCCCAATCCAATAACCCACCTTATTCACTTTCTTTACCCTCACTTATTAACCCACTAGGTATCACGATTGACCTCCTGGCCCAATAAGCCATCACACAGCTACCAAGCAAAGAGACACCCACTCAACCCCACATCTCATCCACCAGCAAGAAACTACAACCAACATTACTGCTTTCTCAGGCTCTGTGGCCATCGTTCTCACAAGCCCCAAATGTGGACTGTTGCTTGATACCTGACTCAGCTCCAGAAGGACCCCCAGTGCAAGAGCTCTACCAGAGCCCTTTCTGCCGCAAACCACTTCTCAAACACAACAAGAGCAGCGAATGTGATGAAAATGTGCCCTGGATTTCATCCCCCAAAAGAACATCTCAAAATATAATGAGGAAGCCTATATTTTTTAAGTTTAAAATCTCTATAATACTACCTCTTAACCTGTTTATCCCCAAATGTAAGATAGTCTCCTGCATCACTTTGTTCCCTTAATTACTTTTTACTCATTTTTATTATTCCTTTATATATACATATATTGTCTTGTTTTTGTTTTCTTCTCTTCCTAAACTTCAGCTCTTAGGTTCTGCTTAGTACAAAAATCTACAAGAAAAAGTCTTGCCTGGGTTAGAAGCTCAGGTAAAAATCAGGGCACAGAGATGATAGAGCCTGACACTCTCACCCCCAAATATACCAGCAATATAATATAGTACCATTTATTTTTGGACAGGCATACTAAAACTGGGAAATTTTATGTATACAAACAAGTTCTTATCTACTAGGGATAAGAACTAATACATGGGGCCGGGCGGTGGCGCTGGAGGTAAGGTGCCTGCCTTGCCTGCGCTAGCCTAGGACGGACTGCGGTTCGATCCCCCGGCGTCCCATATGGTCCCCCAAGAAGCCAGGAGCAACTTCTGAGCGCATAGCCAGGAGTAACCCCTGAGCGTCACAGGGTGTGGCCCAAAAACCAAAAAAAAAAAAAACCTAATACATTTTGTAATACATGGGAAACTCACACCTCGAACATATGTCATGTGGTTCCAATTTAAACTCCATCTGAGTAAACAGCAACTGTCCAACCCCGAACCCTATATCTCAGATAAAAATCCAACACGGATCTCTGCAACAGCTCCAGGAATCAAACTCCCCCTGGGACATTCTTAATACTGCTCTGACACCAACAAGTGCCAGTTTTGATATAACATCTTGACATTGAGGAAATGGCAACAACTTGGTCTAAGAACAGGTTGTCTTACATCACCAGCTAAGATAGGATAAAATCAGAAGATACATTATCCTTTGATCTGTGCAAAATCCAAGACAGCTATCGACAGAAGACTGACTGTGGCAACCATGACTGGGAAGAATTTATCCTGGGACCAATAAAAAAGACGTAATATAGGCTTTGGCCTACGATCTGTACAACAACCAAGATCTCTAATTCCAGAGGTCTGACTGACACAACTGCAACCGCACAGAACTTCTGGAACCATAATTAAACTCTATCCTATGTTTCGTCCTAGGATCAGGGAAAAAACCAAGATCACCTATTACAGAAGACCTATTAAAACAACAGTGATGGAACAGAACTTCTAGAACCGTAAAGAAAACTCCACCCTAGGCTTCATCCTATGACCTGTGCAAATCCCAAGATCTCTAGTTACAGAGGCCTGATTTTATCATCCACAACTGAGCGGAAAGTTTCCAGACATCACAAAAGGACCTAGGGGAGAGAATATGAACATGTACGGAGCCTGTAGCTGTATCTCTTAAGCCAAGGGAATTCATTTCCTAATCTCCACAATATTTACTGTGCTTATGCAAAAAAACACAAACTATTTTTTTATTGTTGTTGTTGCTTGTTTTTGTTTCTTTTTTGTTTAGTTTTATGCTTTGTTTTGTTTTTCTCCATGGACCGGGTTTATTGTTTGGTATTTGTCTTTATTGCTGTGGTGCTTATAGCTGTGGTGCCTTTTAGGGTTTTTTTTTTGTTTGATTTTATTTTTGTATTCTTGTTATGTTTGTCTTCACTTTTCCCTTCCTTCTCTTAAATTAATAGTTATAGACTCTAGAAGGCTTCCTCCAGTTTTTTTTTCACTTGTTGATTTTGTCCCCCTTTTTCTTTCCTTGTAACAGAACCACATAACTTGGAACTCTTGTTCTTCCTCACAAATTGAGGGAGAAATAATGGAGGTTATCAAGGCCAAACAGTCATATGGACATTAATTAGAAATAAAAACTGATCATACTTAAAAACCAAATCCAAAGCCAAAGCCAACAGAATCGTTATCAAGCTAAAACAAGCTAGACACAGAAGGGACCACTTATAAAGCAGCCCGGAGGGCAAAGGAAGGGGATATGGAATAAGTGCTGGGAACAGGGGTGGATAGAGAACAACATTGGTGGTGGGAATGCCCCTGATTCAATGTCATTAAGTACCTAAAATATTACTGTGAAAGATTTGTAATCCACTTTCGTCAAAATAGAAATTATTGGTATTGGAATAAAGAGACCCTCAGATCAGTGGAATAGGCTTGAATACTCAGAGAATGTTTCCAAGACATACAATGACCTAATTTTTGATAAAGTAGCAAGAAATCCTAAATGAAGGAAGGAAAGCCTCTTCAACAGGTAGTGTTGGCACAACTGGTTAGCCACTTGCAAGAAAGATAAATCGGACCGCCAGCTAACACCATGTATGAAGGTAAAATCCAAATGTATTAAAGAACTTGATATCAGACATGAAACTATAAGGTATATAGAACAACACATAGGTAAAACACTCCATGACATTGCGATTAAGGTATCTTTAAGGAGGAAACAGCACTCTCCAAACAAGTGCAAGCAGAGATAAGCAGATGGGACTATATTAAGCTGAGAAGTTTCTGCACCTCAAAGTACATTGTATCCAGGATTAAAGAGCCACCAACTGAGTGGGGGAAACTATTTTCCCAATACCCATCAGATAAGGGGCTAATATCCAAAGGCACTGAGAGTAATTTACAAGAATAAAATATCTAATCACATAAAAATGGTGAGAAGACACCCCCAACACTATTGAGGAAATTAAAATGGTAATCAAATGTCTTCCCAGAAAGAAAAGTCCAGGTCAGGGCCAGGAAGGTGGTGCTAGAGGTAAGGTGTCTGCCTTGCAACACTAGCATAGGACAGACAACGGTTCAATCCCCCGGCATTACCTATGGTCTCCCCAAGCCAGGAGTGATTTCTGAGCGCATAGCCAGGAGTAACCCCTGAGAGTCAAACGGGTGTGGCCCAAAAACAAAAAAAAAGAAAGAATAAAAGAAAGAAAACCCATGTCCAGATGGATTTACTAATGAATTCTTCAAGAGGAAGTACTTCCAATTCTGGCCTGGCTTTTTGTGAAATTGAGGAAATGAAAACATTTACAAACAGCTTCTATGAAGCCAATATCACCTTGATACCAAAAGCAGACAGAGATGCTGCCAAAAAAGAAAATTACAGACCAATCCCTGATGAACACAGATGCAAAGATCCTCATTAAAATTCTGTCAAATAGAATTCAATGCCTCAAGAAGATCTTTCATTATAAGCAAGTAGGTTTCTTCCCAAAAATGCAAGGATGGTTTAGCATCCTTAAGTCCATCAACATAATACACAACATCAACAAGAAGAAAAATAAAAATCACATGATTATATCAATAGATGCAGAAAAAGCATTTGATAAGGTCCAACACCGATTCTAGATAAAAACTCTCAGCAAGATGGGAATGAAAGGAACCTTTCTCAATCTAGTAAAGGCATCTACCACAAGCCAATGGCAAATATTATCCTCAATGGAGAAAAACTAAAAGCCTCCCCTCTAAATTCTGGTACAAGACAATGTTGTCCCCTTTTACTACTCCTATTCAACATGTTAATGGAAGTATTTGTTATAGCGATTAGGCAGGAAAAAGATATCAAGGGAATCCAGATAGGAAAGGAAGAAGTCAAGGTCTCCCTGTTTGCCTATAACATGATACAATAATTAAAAACCCTAATGCCTCTATCAAAAAGCTTTTAGAAACAGTAGATGCATATAGCATTGTGGCAGGCTACAAAATTCATACACAGAAATCAATGGCCTTCTTATACACCAATAATGATAGGTAAGAAATAGACCTTAATAAAGCAACTCCATTCACATTAGTGTCATGCAAATTTAAATATCTTGGAGTCAACTTAACTAAAGAAGTGAAGGACCTATACAAAGTAAACTATAAAACCCTGCTCAAAGTAAATAAGAGAAGACATACAGAAATGGAAACACATACCCTGCTCATGGATTGGCAGGATTAATATAGGTAAAATGGCAATACTCCCCAAAGCATTGTACAGATTTAATGCGAGCCCTCTAAAGATACCCATGACATTCTTCAAAGAAGTAAATCAAACACTTCTGAAATCATTTGGAACAATAAACACACTGGAATAGCTAACACACACCTTGGGAAAAGAAATATGGGAGGCGTTACTTTCCCCAACTTTAAACTGTATTACAAAGCAATAGTTATCAAAATAGCATGGTATTGGAATAAAGACAGTCAGATCAGTGCAATAGGCTTGAGTACTCAGAGAATGTTCACCAGAAATACAATCACCTAATATTTTATAAAGGAGCAAGAAATCCTAAATGGAACAAAGAAAGCCTCTTCAATAAGTGGTGTTGGCACAACTGGTTAGCCACTTGCAAAAAGGCAAACTTGGGCCCCCAGCTAACACCTTGTACAAAGGTAAAATCCAAATGGATTAAAGACCTTGATATCAGACCTGAAACCATAAGGTGTATAGAATAACACATAGGTAAAGCACTCCATGACATTGAAACTAAATGCATATTTTTAAATAATGATTTTTATTTTGACTAAAGTGGATTACATATCTTTCACAATACTATTTTAGGTACATATTGACATTGGATTAGGGGAATCCCCACCACCAAAGTTGTCCTCCATCCACCCTTGTTCCCAGCATGCATTCCATATTCCTCTACCTTATCCCCGGGCTGCTTGTATAAGTGGTCCCCTCTGTGTCTATCTTGTTGTAGATTGGGTATCGATTCTGTTGTTATTGGATTGTGTTTGGTATTTAAGTCCGATAATTTTTACTATTACTTAGTGATAAAACAACTGTTTTATCTTAGTGCCCTCCATTGTTTTCTCCTCTAATTGAAAGGCTGGACAAGTTGGTTCAAGTTATGTGGTTCTGTTTGAGGAAAATAAATAAAATGTTGCAAAAATCAAACAAGCAAAGAAAGGGTGGAGTTCTTCCAGAGGCTATAAATATTAATTTGAGAGAAGAAAAGTAAAAAAGGAAGAAAAACACATCAACAAGGGCCAGGGAAATAGCATGGAAGTAAGGAATTTCCCTGCATGCAGAAGGACAGTGGTTCAAATCCCGGCATCCAATTAGGTCCCCCGAGCCTACCAGGAGTGATTTCTGAGCATAGAGCCAGGAGTAACTCCTGAGCACTGCCTGGTGTGACCAAAAAGCTAAACAAAACAAACAGAACAAAATAAAAAGAAACACGTCAACAATACAGAAAGGAAAATCAAACAAAAAATCAGAAAACGCACCACAGCAATAAAGAGAAACATCACACACTAACAACTGTTCTGAAATAAAAAAAACAAAGTGCAAAAATGAAAACAGTAAGAGCAACAATAATAACTAACTCCCCCCAAAAATTATTTTGTGCAGCTTTTTTCCAGCATAAGCACAGTAAACATTGGGGAAATTAGAAAGGGAATTCCTTTGGCCTAATAAATACAGGGTTTCTCAGCCCTTGAAGTATACTGTTATGGGAATAACTACCAACACTGTACATGATCATTTACTCTCCCCTGGTCCTTTTGTCTTGTATGGAACGCTACTGTTCCATCATGGATGATAAAATCAGACCTCTGTATCTAGAGATTTTGGTATCTGCACAGGTCAAAAGATGGAGTCTATGTTGAAGTCTTTCTTTACGGTTCTAGAAGTTCTGTTCCATCGCTATTGTTTTAATCAGTCTTCTGTTGGTGGTGGTCTTGGCTTTTGCACTGATCCTAGGATGAAGCCAGGATAGAGTCTTACATTATGTTTCCAGAAGACCTGTTCAGTTGCAGTTGAGACTAAAGACACCTTTAAGGAGGAAACAGCACTCTTCAGATAAGTGGAAACAGAAATAAATAGATGGGACTATATATTAAGCTGAGAAACTTATGCACCTCAAAGAAAACATTGCCCAGGATACAAGAGCCACTGAGTGAGTTAGAGAAACTATTCACTGAATACTCATCAGATAAGGAGATAATATCCAAAATATACAAGTCACTGAGCACTTACAATAAAAAAAATCTAAACCCATCAAAAAATGGAAAGAAATGAACAAATACTTTGATAAAAAAGAAATACAGGGGCCGTGCGGTGGCGCTAGAGGTAAGGTGCCTGCCTCACCTTCACTAGCCTTGGACAGAGCGTGGTTTGATCCCCCGGCGTCCCATATGGTCCCCCAAGCCAGGAGCAACTTCTGAGTGCATAGCCAGGAGTAACTCATGAGTGTTACCGGGTGTGGCCCAAAAACCAAACCAAACCAAAACAAAACAAAAAATACAAATGGCTAAAAGTTACATGAAAAAATGGAATCTATCATGCTGAGTGAAATAAGCCAGAGGGAGAGAGATAGACGCAGAAGTCTCACTCCTCATGAGTTTTAAGAAAAATAAAAGACAGTTTTTCTATAATTCTCAGGGACAAAAGATAGGAGGGCTGGACGGTCCAGCTTATGACATAAAGCTCACCACAAAGAGTAATGAGTGCAGTTAGAGAAATAATTACACTGAGAACCATCATAACAAAATGTGAATGAATGAGGGAAGTAGAAAGCCTGTCTAGAGCACAGGCTGGGTGGGGTGGGGAGGAGGGAAACTTGGGACATTGGTGATGGAAATGTTGCACTGGTGAAGGTTTTTTTAATAAAAATAAATAAATAAATATAGCGGGGGAAGAAATGAACACTTTGTCAAGGAAGAAATACAAATGGCCAAAAGGCACATGAAAAAATGCTCCACATCACTAATCATCAGAAAGATGCAAATAAAAACAATTATGAGGTACCATCTCATGCTACAGAGATTGGCACACATCAAATAATGAGAACAAGCAGTGCTGGTGGGGATGTGGAGAGAAAGAAACTCTTATCCACTAATGGTGGAAATGCTGTCTAGTCCAACCTTTATGCAAAGCGATATGGAGACTCCTCCAAAACCTGGAAATTGAGCTCTCATAGATCCAGCTATACCACTCCTAGGGATATACCCTAGGAACACTGTAATTTATCTTCGCTGTTAACTTTGCTGGGTATTTGTGAATCCAAGAACAGTCCCCAGAATGAGAAATTACTTCCCATCCCCTTGTCCCCTTTCGGGGGAAGACCTTGGTAATATTTATCCGCAGCAAATAATAATCCACACAGACAAGAAGGATAGGGTGTAAAAGATTGGGCAAAGAGAGCCAGAGAATCCTCCTGCAGCTGGCAGCTTTCGCAGAAGCCCTTCTCCCCTGTCCATCAAGCTATTTATTCCCAACTCCACAGCGCCCCACCTGGAAGGGCTAGGTGGGGGCAATAGTCACAGAACAAATCTAAGGAAACACTTTTATGTACAACAATTCCAAGGATAATCTTATGGAAACTTTTTCATATACTACAGAACACAAAAATACAATACACAAAACAATACAAAATTCCTTACTCAGACCTATATTTATTGCAGCGCTATTTACAATAGCCAGACTCTGAAAACAACCAAGATGCCCTTCAACAGATGAATGGCTAAAGAAACTGTGGTACGTATACACAATGGAATATTATGCAGCCATCAGGAGAGATGAAGTAATGAAATTTTTCTATACATGGATGTACATAAATCTATCATGCTGAGTGAAATAAGTCAGAGGGAGAGGGATAGACACAGAATAGTCTCACTCATCTATGGGTTTTAATAAAAATAAAAGACATTTTTGCAATAATCCTCAGAGACAAAGAGAGGAGGGCTGGAAGGTCCAGCTCACAACATGAAGCTCACCACACAGAGTGGTGAGTGCAGTTAGAGAAATAACTACACTGAGAACTATCATAACCAAGTGAATGAATGAGGGAATTAGAAAGCCTATCTAGAGTACAGGTGGGGTAGGGTGGGAGGAGGCAGATCTGGGACAACAGTGGTGGAAATGTTACACCAGTGAAGGGGAATGTTCTTTACATGACTGAAACCCAACTACAATCATATTTGTAATCAAGGTGTTTAAATAAATATATTAATACAAATACATAAAAATTATTTAAAAAATCATTCCCGAGAAGCAGAAAAGTAAAATCTTTGCAAATTATTAAAAATATGGAATAATTGGGCACAAAGTTCTCCTAAATTAGTGTTTCTCAAACTTGGACTCATTCAATTGTCCTGAAGTTTATGGAAGCTACAAAGTTCTGTGTCTCTTTCCAGATTTTTTTATTCGATACATCTTGTGCAAGGCCTGAGAATTCTCATTCATAACAAGTTCTTTTTGATGCTGATACTGATAGACAAAGTGCTAGTAACAACTGGTTCAAAAGAAAATAACAATAAATATCAAGCTGTGTTTTACAATGCCCAGTTATTGCACATAGAAGCTGGGTAGATGACGATCTATATGGCTATATATGCATGTATATATGTGTAGAAAGATCTAATACATGAGTCTAGAATCAGTAATTTTCTTTTTAAACATGTTGGGGAGCAGTTATATTCAGGATTAATTCAAAAGTGTTCAGAGACCACATGGAAAAAGAAATTGGTCTTGATGTTCATGTACATTTAAAAAGTATATGCTTCGGCCCTTTGTGTATTCTCTATTTCCATAGCCAAGGACTCTTTTTATAACTCATATATGTCCTCAATGACTTTAATATGACTACCTTTCTGTATTCCATATCCTTAGCACCAGTTTTCTACCCCTATGCACACATATAGATTTGAAATATTCAAAGGTACCTTTTGCCTGAGGAACCTGAACCCATAGAAAAAAGACAAAATATTTCTATAGACAGACTTCACAATATCCCCCTCCCATTTCCGCATTTTGTTAGGACTTGTCCAGCTGGAGGCAGGAAAATATTTTTCCATCTGCTTTATTAAATCAGTGTCTGATTACTTGTTGATAGAATAATATGATCAAAGGTTGAATCCCCACCGTCTGAATTCCCATAATGCCCTTTGGAAACATCACAGAAACATGTTTTTATTGTTTGTTGTAATAGACTCATTGTACTTAATGGTACTTAAGAACACACAAAGAGTATACTTCAAGGGTGATGTCATCTCCAGGTGTTGGAGTTCCTCCACACACACACAGGCACGTGGAAAACACTCTGGAAAGTACCCACACAGCCTTAACCTTTTTTCTCTATGACAGCTTCTCTTTACCCTACAGCTTTCAAGGGCCTGCTGAACACTTTGATTTTTTTTCCCTATTCTGTGTTAGATTTCCCTTTCCAGGTTGCGGTTGTATGCACAAAATTGTGCTTGAATCAGCCACTCCCATCAGGGTGCTTGGGTATAACATGAATGTTAGGGATAAATCTTAGGATCCCCTACACAAACCGTGCCGTGCAAACCTTTGAGTTTTCTCCAAAGCTATGACTGAGAAAATTTATATGCCAGTTACATTATCACCAAGGGGGTTTTGCTATACAGAAGAAGCAGAAGGCATGAATGCTCCACAAGGAAGAGATATAGCTCATTGTGTTTATTGGACAATTAGCAGGTCTTTAATGTGGTCAACCACTAAACAAATCAGGATACCTTTTGCTGATTCAAAGTAGAAAAGAAAATAACCCTGATTATGGGCTTTTTTGCTGCATTTTATAAGGCATTACATCATCATAATGGGAAATGGAGGATGCCAGTGAATTCCTCCAGGCTAGAAAATTCTGTAACTTTCTCGGGGATTGGGATTGGGAGATAGAAGGTACTGAATAGCTGGTATAAAGAAATAGGGGCCTGGATTTTCTTTGTGATGTCTAAAACCAAGATGCTTAAAAATTTGGGGCTATTGGAGATCACTCTTATTTTACCAAGTGATATACATAAAAGTGGCTGAGCAACTGGGTTTCCAAATGTCACAGGAAGGCTTTATTTTACCTGCTTTGAAACTCTAGAAAGAAAGACTACAAAATCAAGACAACATCTGATGGGAAAACGAGAACATTAAGTATCTTGTGTCCTAAAAGAACCAAGAAATATCACGAGTGCTATCTCACCTGGAATCAAACAAGCCAAGAGAGAGTGGATAAACATCATCATTTTCATTCGCAAAGATTGCTTAAGGGATTTTTTTTACAGTGGAAGCCTTGAGAGGAAAATATCAGGGAATCCCAAGGGAAAGTTGGTTCCCAAAGTGAATTTAAACCCTGGGAATAAGAATATCCAGCAAACTCTGTTTTAAAGAGACAATGCACCATGGTAGATCTTTTTCACCAACCTTCCTGTCAGTAGGCACTTGATAAGCTTCAGTCTGGAGTCCTTGTCCATAGAAGAGTAGAAAGACAAGTGCACATATTAGTAATAGGTGTAGGGTGCTACCCAGGGGATAAATGGGAGGAAAAGAGAACCAATTCACTCTAGAAATTCTGCATTGTAGGAGGATCTATCTCTGAAACAAAATCTTTGTAACTCCTAAAATCAGTCTTGCCTCCATATTTGTCTCAGAATTAACCAAAGGCAATGTCCTGGGTCTAGTTTGTGTCCCTCATTCCCTATATTGCTTAAATGGAGGCAGGCTCACTTTTTACTATATGTGAAAAATTAAAAGCAGCAGAGCAGATAGATGGGAAAGCTAGGTTATAGTTATGAGCCTAATATCATTGATCAGGGCACCTATTTCACTTTTTATATTAATGGATGCATAATGGCCTTTATGACCACTTTTATTTCTAACATGTTTTATGATGTAAAGATTCATCTTTTCTAGAAAGAACTCAGTAGGTTAGATGGACTGTATATAACAATTAATTTTAAAACCATATCCTCTCTTCAACTTTGCCTCCCTTGCACCTTTACTTTGGCATACAGAAGAGCAGAACCTTTGTTTTACGACAAATGTTATCTTATGAAATGACACTAAAAGAAAAAAACCCAATATTTTGTAAATAAGCCTTGAAAAACACTATACTCTCCACAATATAGAGTAAAGATGATTTGATAATGAATAAACCTATATAGTAAGGTGAATTTCTATATACACATATAAAATACAGTGTGTGGAATATTAAATAAAGAATAGATGCATATAGAATTTTATGTATTTTCAATGAGAAAATTACTTTGTAATAGAGAATGACTAATATGATAGAATGTAGCACTGCCCTAAGTTGATCATCCACTTATTAAACAGGCTAAATTTAACTGAGTATAAAGAAGACATCGTTGTTAGTAATTTCAACACTATCACTCTATCTTGATACTATACACCAGGCTATCCCTATATCTTAACAATTTAGAGAAAACTTCCGCATTTTAGTTCATTTTATGAACTAAGGAGTGTATTGGCATTTAAAAATTCTAAGTCAATACTGTCATCTTAGAGACAATTTATATCCAGTATCAGATTTTCTTCTTTCACCTAAGTAACTTCAACTACATTTCCTTGAATTAGTTGTATTTGTGGGTCTGAGTTTGGATAGAGAAAATGGTAATTAAAGAAAGCAGTAAATATGGAGCACCAGCTCCCCAGCAACACATGTACATTATTGCCGATATATTGACTTACTTAATCGTTATATATAGGAAACACCCCAGAAGTTCCTCTAACTTCTCTAATTTCTGGGCCAGTAATTTGTACATATCTATAACAAATAGTGTTATATTTTCTCAAAGACTCCCCGCTCCTCTACGACTCCTGGTCATCCAGTTCTAGTTTGTTCTCTCATGTTTCTAACTTCCCTTTTTCTTCTCATTTCATACCCATCTTCTTTTCCTGACTAATTGGCTTAGTCATTTTAAGACATGCGTACCAACCTGAGTCATAAAGGCAATCTGATTCTCCATCAGACCTCACAATATAAAGGTCTAATCCCTGTTGTAATACTCATACTCCTCACCACTAATAGAATTTTACTCTTATTAAACTCATGCTCACAAAGTCTTCACTTAAAACTATTACTTGCTTATCTGTGCTAGAATATCTACAGGAAAGGGGCAAAATCTCAGGTGAATAATGCTATTGTAACATTCCACTGTCACTGAAACACCCAAACACTGGCTTTTCTCTGAGATTCTAATACAAGAGAAGTGATATTTGGCTTTTAGATAGTCCACAGTTACACACAGTTACATGCATGACAGTCTGCATGAAAATATCCTGGCCTTGGTAAAATACTAGCTAATGAGTTTCAAGTATTAATGTTTCTTTTCTTTTTTTTTCTGGATATCTTTATTTACATACCTTGGTTACAAATATGATTGTAATTGGGTTTCAGTCATGTAAAGAACACCCCATTCACCAGTGCAACATTCCCATCACCAATGGCACAAGTCTCCCACCACCCCACCACACACCCACCTGTTCTCTAGACAGGCTTTCTAGTTCTCCCATTTATTTACATTTTTATGATACTTCTCAGTGTAGTTATTTCTCTAACTGTACTCATCACTCTTTGTGGAAAGTTTCGTGTTGTGAGCTTTATCTTCCAGCACTCCTCTCTTTTGTCTCTGAGAATATTGCAAAAATGTCTTTTATTTTTCTTAAAACCCATAGATGAGAAAGACTATTCTGCATCTATCTCTCTCCCTCAGACTTATTTCACTCAGCATAATAGATTTCATGCACATCCATGTATAGCAAAATTTCATGACATCATCTCTCCTGATGGCTTCATAATATTCTATTGTGAATATATATGACAACTTTCTTAGCCATTCATCTTTTGAAGGATATCTTGGTTGCTTCCAGAGTCTGGCTATTGTAAATAGCGCTTCAATGAATATAGGTGTGAAGAAGGGATTTTTGTGTTGTATTTTTGTGTTCCTGGGGTATATTTCTAGGAGTGGTATAGCTGGATCGTATGGGAGCTCAATTTCCAATTTTTGGAGGAATCTCCATATCACTTTCCATAAGGGTTGGACTATATGGCATTCCCACCAGCAGTGAAAGAGAGTTCCTTTCTCTTCATCCCCCGCCAGCACTGCTTGTTCTCATTCTTTGTGATGTGCACCAATCTCTGTGGCATAAGATGATACTGCATAGTTGTTTTGATTTGCATCTCACTGATAATTAGTGATGTGGAGCATTTTTCATGTGCCTTTTTGCCATTTGTATTTCTTCTTTGACAAAGTTTCTGTTCATTTCTTCTCCCCATTTTTTGATAGGATTAGATGTTTTTCCTGTAAAGTTCCATCAGTGCATTGTATATTAGCCCCTTATCTGATGGGTGAATAGTTTCTCCCACTCAGTGGGTGACTCTTGTATCCTGAGCACTCTTTCCTTTGAGGCACAGAAACTTTTCACCTTAATATATTCTCATCTGTCTATGCTTCCACTTGTTTGGAGAGTGCCGTTTCCTTCTTAAAGATGCCTTTAGTTTCAATGTCATGGAGTGATTTACCTACGTGTTGTTCTCTATACCTTATGGTTTCAGGTCTTATATCAAGGTCTTTAATTCATTTGTATTTTACTCTGTACAGTGTGTTAGCTGGGGGTCTGTTTGCTTTTTTGCAAATAGCTAATGAGTTGTGCTAACACCACTTGTTGAAGAGGCTTTCCTTGCTCCATTTAGGATTTCTTGCTCCATTATAAAAAAAATTAGGTAAATGTGGGGCCGGTGAGGTAGCACTAGAGATAAGGTGTCTGCCTTGCAAGCACTAGCCAAGGATGGACCATGGTTCACTCCCCTGGCATCCCATATGGTCCCCCCAAGCCAGGGCAATTTCTGAGTGCTTAGCCAGGAGTAACCCCTGAGCATCAAACGGGTGTGGCCACCAAAAATTTAGGTAAATGTATGTCTGGAGAACTTTCTCTGAATACTCAAGACTATTCCACTGATTTGAGAGTCTTTCTTTATTCCAATGCCATGCTGTTTTGATAACTATTCTAATACAGTTTAAAGTAAAAGGTAATGCCTCCTTCTTTTACCCAAGAATTGCTTTAGCTATTCGAGGGTGTTTATTGCTCCAAATGTATTTTAGAAGTGTTTGATCCACTTATTTGAAGAATGTCATGAGAATCTTTAAAGGGATCACATTAAATCTGTACAATTCCTTGGGGAGTATTGACATTTGAATGATAATCCTGCCAACCCATAAGCTGTGCATATATTTCCATTTCTGCATTTGTTCTCTTATTTCTTGAAGGAAGGTTTTATAATTTTCTTTGTATAGTCTTTCACGTCTATAGTCAAGTTGACTACAAGATATTTGAATTTGTGTGACACTAATATTAATGGGATTGATTTATTAATGTACATTTTTCCAATCATTATAGGTGTATAAGAAGACCATTGATTTTTGTGTTAATTTTGTAGCATGCAACATTGCTATATGCAACTATTGTTTCTAGAAGCTTTTTGGTAGAGTCTTTAGGGTCTTCTGTGTAGAGTGTTATGTCATTTGCAAACAGTGATAGTTTGACTTTTGACTTTTCTATCTGGATGCCCTTTATATATTTTTTCTTGCCTAATCACTATAGCATATTCTTCTAGTACTAAGTTGAATAGGAGTTGTGAGAGAGGACAGCCTTGTCTTGTACGAGAATTTAGAGGAAAGACTTTTTGTTTTTCTCTATTGATGATAATATGTGCCTTTAGCTTGTGGTATATGGCCTTGACTAGATTGAGAAATGTTCCTTTCATTCCCAAATTGCTGAGAGTATTTTTTTTATCAAGAATGTTTATTGGCCCAAAACCATAAGATATATAGAACAACACATAGGCAAAACACTCCAGGACATTGAGACTACAGGCATCTTCAAGGAGGAAACTGCACTCTCCAAGCAAGTGAAAGCAGAGATTAACAGATGGGAATATATTAAGCTGAGAAGCTTCTGCACCTCAAAGGAAATAGTGCCCAGGTACAAGAGCCACCCACTGAGTGGGAGAAACTATTCACCCAATACCCATCAGAGAAGGAGCTAATCTCCAAAATATACAAGGCACTGACAGAACTTTACAAGAAAAAAAAATCTAATCCTATCAAAAAATGGGGAGAAGAAATGAACAGACACTTGAACAAAGAAGAAATACAAATGGCCAAAAGACACATGAAAAAAAGGTCCACAACACTAATCATCAAGGAGATGCAAATCAAAACAATGATGAGATACCACCTCACACCACAGAGAATGGCACATATCACAAAGAATGAGAATAGACAGTGTTGGCGGGGATGTGGAGAGAAAGGAATTCTTATCCACTGCTGGTGGGAATGTCGTCTAGTTCAATCTTTATGGAAAGCGATATGGAGATTCCTCCAAAAACTGGAAATCAAGCTCCCATACGATCCAGCTATACCACTCCTAGGAATATACCCTAGGAACACAAAAATACAGTACAGAAACCCCTTCCTTACACCTATATTCTTTGCAGCACTATTTATCATAGCAAGACTCTGGAAACAACCAAGATGCCCTTCAACAGACAAATTGCTAAAGAAACTGTGGTACATATACACAATGGAATATTATGCAGCTGTCAGGAGAGATGAAGTCATGAAATTTTCCTATACATGGATGTACACGGAATCTATTATGCTGAGTGAAATAAGTCAGAGAGAGAGAAAAACGCAGAATGGTCTCACTCATCTATGGGTTTTAAGAAAAATGAAAGACATTCTTGCAATAATAATTTTCAGACACAAAAGAGAAAAGAGCTGGAAGTTCAAGCTCACCTCAGGAAGCTCACCACAAAGAGTGATGAGTTTAATTAGAAAAATAACTACATTTTGAACTGTCCTAATAATGAGAATGTATGAGGGAAATGGAGAGCCTGTTTAGAGTACAGGCGGGGGTTGGGTGGGGAGGAGGGAGACTTGGGACATTGGTGATGGGAATGTTACACTGGTGATGGGGTGTGTTCTTTACATGACTGAAACCCAAACACAATCATTTATGTAATCAAGGTGTTTAAATAAAATTTAAAAAATAAAAAAATAAAAAAGGAATATTTATTGGACCTTATCAAATGTTTTCTCTGCGTCTATTGATCTGATCATGTGGTTTTATTCTTCTTGTTGTTGATATTGTGTATTATGTTGATAAATTTATGGATCTTAAACCATCCCTGCATTCCTGGAATGGAACCTACTTGATGGTAGTGAATAATCTTCTTGATGAGGCATTAAATCCAATTTGCCAGGACTTTGTTGAGATCTTTGCATCTGTGTTTATCAAGGATATTGGTCTGACATTTTCTTTTCTGGAAGCAACTCTATCTGCTTTTGGTATCAAAGTGATGTTGGCTTTATAAAGTTTTTTGGAAATGTTCCCGTTTTTTCAATTTCATGAAAAAGCCTAGGCAGGATTGGTAGTAGTTCCTTTTAAAATATTTGAAAGTATTCATGAGTGTATCCATCTGGGCCTGGGCTTTTGTTTTGGGGCAAACATTTGATTACCATTTTAATTTCTTCAGTAATGATTGGGGTGTTTAGATATGCTACATCTTCCTTATTCAACCGTGGAAGGTTGTAAGAGTCCAAGAATTCATCCATTTCTTTCCGATTCTCATGTTTCGTGCATAGAGTTTTTCAAAGTAGTCTCTGATTACCCTTTGATCTCTGCAATATCTGTAGTTATCTCCCCTTTTTAGGTCTAATACGGGTTATCAAGTTTTTCTCTCTTTTTTGTGAGGTTTGCCAATGGTCTATCAATATTGTTCAGTTTTTCAAAGAACCAACTTCTGCTTTTTTTTGATCTTTTATACTGTTTTTTGGGTTTCGACTTCATTAATTTCTGTCTAAGCTTTGTTATTTCATTCTGTCTCCTATATTTAGGTCCTTTTGTTGATCATTTTATAATTTTATAAGCTGCGTCATTAAACTCTTCAGATAAACCGCTACTTAAGGTATTCAGGAATGCCCCTTATTCCTTCCTGATGTGTGCCTGCAAAGCTATAAATTTTCCTCTCAGTACTGCTTTTGCTGTGTCCCATTGATTCTAATATTTTGTGTCTTCATTGTCATTTGTTTCCAGGAAATTTTTGGTTTTCTCTTTGATTTCATCTAAGACCCACTGTTTCTTCAGTAGCAGGCTGTTTAATTTACAGTTGTTAAAGTTTTTCTCCTTGTCCGTCTATAGTTCACATATAATTTCAGAGCCTTGTGGTCAGCAAAGGTAGTGTGCAAAATTTCTATCCTCTTGATTTTATGAAGCTATGTTTTATGTGCCAGCATGTGGTCTATCGTGGAGAATGACCCATGTACATTGGAGAAGAATATGTTTTCAGGTTTCTGGGAATGAAGTGTCCTATATATCTACTTGTCCTCTTTCTTCCATTTCTCTTTTCTGGGCTAGTTTATTTATGTTGGGTTTAACTCTCGTTGACCTATCTAGTGTTGACAAGGCCGTGTTGAGGTCTTCCACAATTATTGTGTAATTACTGATGTCCTCTTTCAAATTTGTCAATAATTTTATTAGATATAAAGCTCGTTTCTCACTGGGTGCTTATATATTTAGTAGTTCGATCTTCCTGTTGCACATTTCCCTTGATTACTACGAAGTGTCCATCTTTGTCCTTTTAACTTTTTTGAGTCTAAAGTTTGTGTCGTCTGATATCAATATGGCCACCCCAGCCTTTTTAAGGGTGTTGTTTTCCTGGATGATTTCCCCCAGCCTTTTATTTTGGGTCTATGTTTGTGTACTGACTATTCAGGTGTGTCTCTTGTAGGCAGCAGAATGTTGGATTTATCTTTTTGATTCATTTTTCAGCTCTGTGTCTCTTAATTTGTGCATTAATCCATTGACATTGAGGGAGATGATTGTGATGGGATTTAATGTCATCTTTGTGTATAAGTTTTGTGTGTCTGTTGATCTGTCTTGTCTTAAAGTAGACCTTTCAATTTTTCCTTTAAGGCTAATTTTGCATCTGTAAAGTTTCTGAACTGTTGCTTATTTGTGAAGCTATGTATCCTTCCTTCAAATCTGAACTTGAGTCAGGCTGGGTGCAGTATTCTAGATGAAGCATTCATTTCTTTCAAACTTGTCACAATATCCCACCACTGTCTTCTGGCTTTGAGAGTTTCTTGTGACATGTCTGCTGTATATGTCAAGGATGTTTCTTTCAATGTAATTTCTTTTTTGGATCTTGCTGCTTTCAGTATTCTACCCCTATCTGTGAGATTTGTCATTTTGACTAAGATGTGTCTTGTGGTTTTTTCTTTGGGTCTCTTTTAGATGGTACTCTTCTGGCATGCAGTATTTGGTTGCATGTAGTCTTTATCTCTGGGAATTTCTCTGTAATGATGTTCTTGACTGTTAATCCTTCCTGGGGATTTTCTTTTTGGGTTTCTGGGACTCCAATGATTCTTATGTTGTTTCTATTGAACTTATCAAACATTTATTTTTATCTGTTCAAGCTCTTCGAATATATTTTCCATTGTCTGATCATTTGCTTTTGAGGTTCAATCTCTTCTGTTGTATAGTTATTATACATCTCATCTTTCAGCTTACTAATTCTGTCTTCAGCTGCTCTTACTATAATAGTGAGGCTTTTCATAGAGTTTTTCATTTCCTCTACTGCATTTTTCAGTTTCATTATTTCAGTTTAGAGTTTTCTAATTTCTATATTTGTTTTCTGTTTAGATCAATCTATGCTTTCTTTGAGTTCCATGTACATCCTCCATATTTCTATTCTAACCTCCTTATCTGAGAGATTAATTCGATGGTTGGACTTTTTTGGGTCTTCATTCTCATTGCATGCCATTGTCCTGCATTGTTTCCCCATTGCCAAACTTGAAGTGTGAGTCTTTCTTTGTGTTGCAATGGGGTTTGTGTTCTATAAAAAGTGTGTGACCACAGAGTGAAGTGGAGTGGCCACACTTTTATTATTTCCCCTGCGTTCTTCTTTGACACCTGGGATAGGAAGTATCAACAGGTTTCACTTTTAAAAGATTCTGCTGTTGCCCAAGGCCAGGTAGAAATTATCCTCCATTATTGTAGGTGGGGGCACTCCTACCTGAAATTAGCCGCTGAAGACCTAATTTTGTTGTGTTCTTTGATTGACACTGCGATCAGGACAAAGTCTTAGTTTTTCAACCTAAAAATGTCTTGAAGTATCTGGGATTACATTGCTCCAACCAGGTTATCTTTATGGACAGATCTTTGAAAGAAAAATTCCAGTCATTTTACTCGTAGTCTGTAAAATCATCACATGCGCCATAATCTGCAAGCCCAAGTGAAGGAGTCTGAATCAGGGTCATATAAAACATAATCCAAACCAGGCTGAGGTTGTAAAAACATGTATTCTGTCAATCTTCTATCTAGTTTCTCCACCAATCTGCCTACCAGAGCTGTTTTTATTGAGTGCAGGGACCACCCCCAGTTAGGACAGCTATCCAGAGCCTGTACCACTCAGGTTTACAAGTAAGACAATCTCTGTTTTGAGGTAAATCCAAGTTGTAAACAAACATACAAAGGAACTAGGGATAATCATTTTTTGAGGTAAAATGAAGTGTAACTTAACAGTACTCCATTGCCTGCCATCAGGAATTGAGATTCAGTTGTACATTATTCCAATACCAATCCCGTTACGAGTAACAACTATCCTTCACCAATGTCCCTGTTTCCTTCCCACCCCCAGCCTTCCTCTACACTTTCTATACTCCCATTGTCCTAGTGTTTCCTTGCCTAATTTATCTCTCTTATGCCTGAACCAGTGGAGAACTTCTACCAACACCACTTCTATCTGTTGTTTCTATTGCCATAGGACATTAGATATTTCCCTATAAAATTTCTTTACATCCCATATATGAAATATCATTCTAAAATGTTCCTCTCCACCTGAGTGATTTCACTCAACATTATACTCTACAGCTTCATTTATTTTGAAGAAAATTGTATGACTTCATTGTTTCTTATAATTGAGTAGTATTTCACTGTGTATATGTACCAAAATTTCTTTAGCTGTTTGTGGGCATTTCTTGGTTATTACATAAAAAGCTACAATAAACATAGTGCATATGACTTTTCCACACTGTGCTTTTGGGCTTTTAGTTTGTAGTCCCAAGAATGGAATTGTTGAGTCATATGAAAACCAATTACTAGCTTTTTGAGGTATGTCCACATTGTCTTCCAAAAATGCTGAACTCGTTGTCATTCCCACCAGCTTTGAAAAAGCAGTATGATTCCTTTTGCCCCCCCCCCCATTTTTGCCAACACTGGTTGTTATGTTTTGCTGTTTTGTTGTTGTTTTGATGAAAGATATTCTCTATGTGACGTGTTATTTTATTTTTGTTTTGTTTTGCATTTCCCTGATGATTAGAGATATAGAATTTTATATGCTTTTCTGAAATTATTTTTCTTATTTGAGAAAGTTCCTGTTCATTTTATTTTTCCATTTTTGATAGGCTTGTATATTTTCCTCTTGTAAAGTTCTACTGCAACTTCATATATCTTGGATATTAAGCTTTTGTTGGCTGAGTAGTAGGAAATAATTTCTCCCAATCTGTGGGCTGTGTTTGTAATCTGGTTATAGTTTCCTTTAAAGTAATTAAAAATTAGTCTCATTTGTTAATAGCTGCTTCTATTTGTATGGACTATCATTGGATATTTTACATATTTGGGTTTTATATACAGATCATTAATACATTTTATCTACTCTGTGAATGGCATTAGAAAGACATTTGAATTTATTTTTTACGTGTAACTGACAGTTTTTCCAACATAACTTGTTGAAGGATTTTATTAATCTTATTTCATATTTTTTGTTTATTTCACAAAGATTAAATGACCTGAGGCTCTGTTTCTTGATTTTCTATTGTAATGCATTGACCAGAGAGTCTGTATCAACTTCTGTACTATTATGTCTAATTATTACTTTTTTATAATATTTTTATTTAAACACCTTGGTTACAAACATGATTGTGGTTGGGTTTCAGTCATATGAGATGACACCCCCATCACCATTGTAACATTCCCATCACCAATGACCCAAATATTCCTCTTCCCCTCCCCACCCCACCTGTACTCTAGGCAGGCTTTCTATTTGCCTCATATATTTTCATTGTTAGGATAGTTCGCAATGTAGTTATTTCTCTAGCTAAACTCATCACTCATTGTGGTGAGGTTCATGAGGTCAGCTGTAACGTCCAGCCCTCTCCTCTTTTGTCTCTGAAAGTTGTTGAGAAATGTCTTTTATTTTTCTTAAGATCCATAGATGAGTGAGACAATTCTCCATCTTTGTCTTTCATTCTGAGTTATTTCACTCAACTTAATAGATTACATGTACATCCATATATAGGAAAATTTCATAACTTCATCTGTCTGATGGCTCCATAATATTTCATTGTGTATATGTACCACAGATTCTTATGCCATTCATCTGTTGAAGGGCATCTTGGTTGTTTCCAGATTCTTGCTATGGTAAATAGTGCTGCAATAAATATGGGTGTAAGGAAGGAGTTTTGTATAGTAATTTTTGTGTTCCTAGGGTATATCCTCGAAGTGGTATAACTGAATCGTATGGGAGCTCAATTTCCAGTTTTTGGAGGAATCTTCATATCGCTCACCAGAAATGTTGAACTAGTCAGCATTCCCACCAACAGTGGATAAGAATTTCTGTTTCACTGCATCCCCGCCAACACTGCTTGTTCTCATTCTTTGTAATGTGTGCCAATCTCTGGGGTGTGATGTGGTACCTAATAGTTGTTTTGATTTGCATCTCCCTGATGATTAGTGACGAGGAGCATTTTTTCATGTGCCTTTTGGCCATTTGTATTTCTTGTGCCTGTCCATTTCTTCTCCCTATTTTTTGATGAGATTAGATGTTTTTTCTTGTAGAGTTCTGTCAGTGCCCTGTATATTTTGGATATTAGCCCCTTATCTGATGGGTATTGGGTGAAGAGTTTCTCCCACTCAGTGGGGGGCTCTTGTATCCTGGCACTATTTCCTTCGAGGTGCAGAAGCTTCTCAGCTTAATATATTCCCATCTATTAATCTCTGCTTTCACTTACTTGGAGAGTGCCATTTCCTCCTTGAAGAGGTCTTTAGTCTCAATGTCGTGGAGTGTTATATCTATGTGTTGCTCTATATATCTTATGGTATCAGGTCTGATATCAAAGTCTTTAGTCCTTTTGGATTTTACCTTTTTAGATGATGTTAGCTGAGGGTGTAAGTTAACTTTTTTGCAAAGTGGCTAGCCAGTTGTGCCAACACCACTTGTTGAAGAGACTTTCTTTGCTCCATTTAGGATTTTTTGCTCCTCTATCAAAGATTAGATGATTGTATCTCTGGTGAACATTCTCTGAGTACTCAAGTCTATTCCACTGATCTGAGGTCTGTCTTTATTCCAATACCATGCTGTTTTGATAACTATTGCTTTGTAATACAGTTTAAAGTGGGGGAAAGTAATGTCTCCCATATTCTTTTCCCTAATAATTGATTTGGATGTTTGAGGGTGTTTATTGTTCCAAGTAAATTTCAAAAGTGCCTGATGCAATTATTTGAAGTACTTGGGTACCTTTAGAGGAATAACATTAAATTTGTACAATGCTTTGGGGAGTATTGCCATTTTAATGATGTTAATCCTGCCAATTCATTAGCATGCTATGGGTTTCATTTTCCCTGTGTCCTCTTTTATTTCTTGGAGCAGAGTTTTACCATTTTCTTTGTATAGGTCCTTCACATCTTTAGTCAAGTTGACTCAAAGATCTTTGAGTTTCTGTGGCACTAATTTTGAATGGGCTTGTTTTCTTAATGTCCATCTTCCCTATTATTATTGGTGTATAGAAAGGCCATTGATTACTGTGTGTTAATTTTGTAGACTACCACCTTGTTATATGAGTCTATTGCTTCTAGAAGCTTTTTGGTAGAGTCCTTAGGGTTTTCTAAGTAGAGTATCATGTCATCTGCAAACAATGAGAGCTTGACTTCTTCCTTTCCTATCTGAATGCCCTTGATATCTTTTTCTTGCCTGATGGCTTTAGCAAGGAATTCTAGTGCTATGTTAAATAGGAGTGGTGATAGAGGACAGCCTTGACTTGTGCCAGTATTAAGAGGGAAGGCTTTTAGTTTTTCTCCATTGGGGATAATATCTGCCACTGGCTTGTGGTAGATGGCTTTAACTATATTAAGAAAAGTTCCTTCCATTCCCATCTTGCTGAGAGTTTTGGTCAAGATTGGGTGTTGGACCTTATCAAATGGTTTCTCTGAGTCTTTTGATATGAACATGTGATTTTTATATTTCTTGTTGTTGATATTGTGTATTATGTTGATAGATTTATGGATATTAAACCATCCTTGCATTCCTGGGATGAAACCTACTTGATCATAATGAATTATCTTCTTAATGATGCATTGAATCTTAATTGTCAGGATTTTGATGAGGATCTTTGCATCTGTGTTCATCAGCGATATTGGTCTGTAATTTTCTCTTCTTGTAGCATCTCTGTCTGGTTTTGGTATCAAGGTGATGTTAGCTGCATTAAAGCTATTTGGAAGTGTTCCCATTTTTTTCAATTTCATGGAAGAGTCTTGCCAGGATTGGCAGTAGTTCCTCTTGGATGTTTGAAAGAATTCATTAGTGGATCCATCTGGGCCTGGACTTTTGTTTTGGGGCAGACATTTGATTAATGTTTTAATTTCATCAATACTGATGGGGTTGTTTAGATATGCTAAATCCTCTTTATTCAACCGAGGGAGGTTATAAGAGTCCAATAACGTATTCATTTCTTCCAGGTTCTGATTTTTACTGGCATAGAGTTTCTCAAAGTAGTTTCTGATTACCATTTAAATATCTGCAGTATAGGTAGTGATCTCCCCTTTTTCATTTCTAATATGAGTTATTGAGTTTTTCTCTTTCTCTTTCTTTGTTAGTTTTGCTAATGGTCTTTCAATCTTGTTTATTTTTTCAAAGAACCAACTACTTTCATTGATCTTTTGGATTGTATTTTTGGGTTTCCACTTCGTTGCTTTCTGCTCTCAGCTTTGTTATTTCCTTCTGTCTCCCTATTTTTGGATATTTTTGTTGAGCACTTTCTAATTCTAGGAGCTGTGTCATTAAGCTATTCAGGTAGGCCCCTTCTTCCTTCCTGATGTGTGCTTGCAAAGCTATAAATATTCTTCTCCATGCTGCTTTTGCTTTCTCACATAATTCTGATATTTTGTGTATTTCTTATCATTTTTTTCCAGGAAAGTTTTGATTTCCTCTTTGATTTCATCTCTGACCCACTGGTTATTCAGTATGAGGCTGTTTAACTTCCAGGTGTTAACGTTTTTCTTCTGTGTCCCTTTGTAGTTCACATAAAATTTCAGAGCCTTGTGGTCAGCGCAGGTATCCTGCAAGATTTCTATCTTCTTGATATCAAGAAGGTACGTTTTATGTGCGAGCATGTAGTCTATGTCCTGGAGAATGTCCCATGTACATTAGAGAAAAATGTGTATCCAGGTTTCTGGGGATGGAGTTTCCTATATATATCTACTAGGCCTCTTTTTTCCATTTCCATTCTCAGGTCTATTATATTCCTTTTGGGTTTCATCTGGTTGACCTATCCAGTGATGACAAAGCCATGTTGAGGTCCCCCACAATTATTGTGTTGTTATTGATATTATTTTTCAGATTTGTCAACAAATGTATTAAATATTTTTTGGGCCCCTCATTCAGTGGATATATGTTTAGGAGAGTGATTTCTACCTGATGTACGTAAACCTTGATTAATACAAAATGTCCATCTTTGTCCCTTACAACTTTTCTGAGAATTAATTTTGCATCATCTGATATTACTATGGCCACTCCAGATTTTTTGTGGGTGTTGTTTTCTTGGATAGTTTTCCTTCAGCCTTTTATTTTGAATCTATATTTGTTCTGACTATTCAGGTGCATTTCTTGTATGCAGCAGAAGGTTGTATTAAGTTTTTGATCCATTTAGCCACTCTGTGTTTCTTAACTGGTGCATATAGTCCACTGACATTGAGAGAAAGAAATGTCCTGGGAGTTAATGCATTTTTTGTATTTGTTTTTGTTTTTAAAAATTTCTATTTTTTTTATTTAAGCACCTTGATTACATACATGATTGTGTTTCGGTTTCAGTCATGTAAAGAACACCACTCATCACCAGTGCAACATTCCCATCACCAATGTCCCAAGTTTCCCTCCTCCCCACCCAACCCCCGCCTGTACTCTAAACAGGCTCTCCATTTCTCTCATACATTCTCATTATTAGGACAGTTCAAAATGTAGTTATTTCTCTAACTTAACTCATCACTCTTTGTGGTGAGCTTCCTGTGGTGAGCTGGAACTTCCAGCTCTTTTCTCTTTTGTGTCTGAAAATTATTATTGCAAGAATGTCTTTCATTTTTCTTAAAACCCATAGATGAGTGAGACCATTCTGCGTTTTTCTCTCTCTCTGACTTATTTCACTCAGCATAATAGATTCCGTGTACATCCATGTATAGGAAAATTTCATGACTTCATCTCTCCTGAGAGCTGCATAATATTCCATTGTGTATATGTACCAGAGTTTCTTTAGCCATTCGTCTGTTGAAGGGCATCTTGGTTGTTTCCAGAGTCTTGCTATGGTGCTGCAATGAATAGTGTAAGGAAGGGGTTTTTGTATTGTATTTTTGTGTTCCTAGGGTAGATTTTTAGGAGTGGTATAGCTGGATCGTATGGGAGCTCGATTTCCAGTTTTTGGAGGAATCTCCATATCGCTTTCCATAAAGGTTGAACTAGACGGCATTCCCACCAGCAGTGGATAAGAGTTCCTTTCTCTCCACATCCCCGCCAACACTGTTTATTCTCATTCATTGTGATGTGTGCCATTCTCTGTGGTGTGAGGTGGTATCTCATCGTTGTTTTTATTTGCGTCTCCTTGATGATTAGTGATGTGGAGCACTTTTTCATGTGTCTTTTGGCCATTTGTATTTCTTCTTTGTCCAAGTGTCTGTTCATTTCTTCTCCCCATTTTTGATGGGATTAGATTTTTTTCTTGTAAAGTTCTGTCAGTGCCTTGTATATTTTGGAGATTAACCCTTCTCTGATGGGTATTGGGTGAATAGTTTCTCCCACTCAGTGGGTGGCTCCTGTATCCTGGGCACTATTTCCTTTGAGGTGCAGAAGCTTCTCAGCTTAATATATTCCCATCGGTTAATTTCTGCTTTCACTTGCTTGGAGAGTCCAGTTTATTCCTTGTAGATGCCTTTAGTCTCAATACCCTGGAGTGTTTTACCTACGTGTTGTTCTATATATCTTATGGTTTGGGGTCTGATATCGAGGTCTTTAATCCATTTGGATTTTACCTTCGTACATGATGTTAGCTGGGGGTCTAAGTTGAATTTTTTACAACTGGCTCCCCAGTTGTGCCAACACCACTTGTTGAAGAGGCTTTCTTTGTTCCATTTAGGATTTTTTGCTCCTTTATAAAAAATTAGGTGATTGTATGTCTGGGGAACATTCTCTGAGTATTCAATCTTATTCCACTGATCTGAGGGCCTGTCCTTTTTCCAATACCATGCTGTTTTGATAACTATTGCTATGTAGTAAAGTTTAAAGTTGGGGAAAGTAATTCCTCCCATATTCTTTTTCCAATGATTGCTTTAGCTATTCGAGGGTGTTTATTGTTTCACATAAATTTCAAAAATGCCTGATCCAGTTTTTTGAAGAATGGCATGTGTATCTTTAGGGGGATCACATTAAATCTGTACAGTACTTTGGGGAGTATTTCCATTTTAATGATGATAATTCTGCCAATCCATGAGCAGGGTATGTGCTTCCATTTCCACGTGTCCTCTCTTATTTCTTGGAGCAGAGTTTTATAGTTTTCTTTATATAGGTCCTTCACATATTTAGTCAAGTTGATTCCAAAATATTTGAATTTGTGTGGCACTGTAGTGAATGGGGTTGTTTTCTTAATGTCCATTTCTTCCTTATTGGTATTGGTGTATAGAAAGCCCATTGATTTATGTGTGTTGATTTTGTAGCCTGCCAACTTGCTATATGAGTCTCTTGTTTCTAGAAGCTTTTTGGTAGAGTCTTTGGGGTTTTCTAAGTAGAGTATCATGTCATCTGCAAACAGTGAGAGCTTGACTTCTTCCTTTCCTATCTGGATTCCCTTGATATCTTTTTCTTGCCTAATTGCTATAGCGAGTACATCCAGTGCTATGTTGAATAGGAGTGGTGAGAGAGGACAGCTTTGTCTTGTGCCAGAATTTAGAGGAAAGGCTTTCAGTTTTTCTCCATTGAGGATAATATTTGCCTCTGGCTTGTGGTAGATGGCCTTAACTATATTGAGAATGGTTCCTTCCATTCCCATCTTGCTGAGAGTTTTGATCAACAATGGGTGTTGGACCTTGTCAAATGTTTTCTCTGCGTCTATTGATATGATCATGTGATTTTTATTTTTCTTGCTGTTGATGTTGTGTATGATGTTGATAGATTTATGGATGTTAAACCAGCCTTGCATTCCTGGGATGAAACCTACTTGATCATAGTGGATGATCTTCTTAATGAGGCATTGAATTCTCTTTGCCAGGATTTTGTTGAGGATCTTTGCATCTGCATTCATCAGCGATATTGGTCTGTTATTTTCTTTTTCTGTAGCATGTCTGTCTGTTTTAGGTATCAAGGTGATGTTGGCTTATTAAAAGCTGTTTGGAATTGTTTCCGTTTGTTCAATTTCATGAAAGATTCTTGCCAGGATTGGTAGTAGTTCCTCTTGGAAAGTTTGAAAGAATTCATTAGTGAATCCATCTGGGCCTGGGCTTTTGTTTTTCGGCAGACCTTTGATTACCGTTTTAATTTCATCAATGGTGATGGGGGTGTTTAGATATGCTACATCCTCTTTCTTAAACCGTGGAGGATTATAAGATTCCAAGAATATATCCATTTCTTCCAGGTTCTCATTTTTAGTGGTGTACAGTTTCGCAAAGTAGTTTCTGATTACCCTTTGAATCTCTGTCATATCAGTAGTGATCTCTCCTTTTTCATTCCTAATACGAGTTATCAAGTTTCTCTCTCTCTCTTTCTTTGTTAGGTTTGCCAGTGGTCTATCAATCTTGTTTATTTTTTCAAAGAACCAACTTCTACTTTCCTTGATCTTTCGAATTGTTTTTTGGGTTTCCACTTCGTTGAATTCTGCTCTCAGCTTTTTTATTTCCTTCTGTCTTCCAATTTTTGGGTCCTTTTGTTGAGTACTTTCTAGTTCTATGAGCTGTGTCATTAAGCTCCTCAGGTAAGCTTCTTCTTCCTTCCTGATGTGTGCTTGCAAAGCTATAAATTTTCCTCTCAGTACTGCTGTTGCTGTGTCCAATAAGTTCTGATAGTTTGTGTCTTTATTGTCATTTGTTTCCAGAAACCTTTTGATTTCCACCTTGATTTCATCTCGGACCCACTGATTATTGAGTATGAGGCTGTTTAACTTCCAGGTGTTAAAGTTTTTCTTCTGAGTCCCTTTGGAATTCACAAATAATTTCAGAGCCTTGTGGTCAGCAAAGGTAGTCTGCAAAATTTCTATCCTCTTGATATTATGGAGTTATGTTTTATGTGCCAGCATGTAGTCTATCCTGGAGAATGTCCCATGTACATTGGAGAAGAATGTGTATCCAGGTTTCTGGGGATGGAGTGTCCTATATATATATCCACTAGGTCTCTTTCTTCCTATTCTCTCCTCAGGTCTAGTATATTCTTGTTTGTTTTCAGTCTGGTTGACCTATCCAGTGTTGACAAAGCCGTGTTAAGGTCCCCCACAATTATTGTGTTGTTATTGATATTATTTTTCAGATTTGTTAACAGTTGTATTAAATATTTTGCTGGACCCTCATTTGGTGCATATAAGTTTAAGAGAGTTATTTCTTTCTGCTCTACATACACCTTGATTAATATAAAATGTCCATCTTTGTCCCTTACAACCATCCTGAGTATAAAGTTTGCATTATCTGATATTAGTATGGCCACTCCAGCTTTTATATGGGTGTTGTTTGCTTGGATAATTTTTCTCCAGCCTTTTATTTTGAGTCTATATTTGTTCTGACTATTCAGGTGCGTTTCTTGTAGGGAGCAGAAGGTTGGATTGAGTTTTTTGATCCATTTAGCCACTCTGTGTCTCTTGACTGGTGCATTTAGTCCATTGACATTGAGAGAAAGAATTGTCCTGGGATGTAATGCCATCTTTATATCGAAATTTGGTGTGTCTTTTGGTTAGTCTTCTCTTAAATTAGGTCTTTCAGTTTTTCTCTTAAGACTGCTTTTGAGTCTGTAAATTTTCTGAGCTACTTTTTGTCTGTGAAACCATGTATTCTTCCGTCAAACCGGAAAGTGAGTTTGGCTGGGTATAGTATTCTGGGTGAAGCATTCAGTTCATTCAGTCTTTTCACAATATCCCACCACTGCTTTCTTGCATTGAGTGTTTCTGCTGACAGATCTGCTGTAAATCTCAAGGATGCTTGCTTGAATGTAATTTCCCCTTTTGCTGTTTTTCTGTTTTCAGAATTCTGTCTCTATCTGTGGGATTTGTCATTGTGACTAGGATGTGTCTTGGGGTGTTTTTTCTGGGGTCTCTTTTGGTTGGTACTCTTCGAGCATGCAGGATTTGATCACATATATTATTTAGCTCTGGAAGTTTCTCTTTAATGATGTTCTTGACCGTTGATTCTTCCTGGAAATTTTCTTCCTGGGTCTTTGGGACTCCAAGGATTCTTAAATTGTTTCTGTTGATCTTATCATAGACTTCTATTTTCATCTGTTCCCATTCTTTGACTAATTTTTCCATTGTCTGCTCATTTGCTTTAAGTTTTTTGTCCAATCTCTACTGCTGTATGGAATTGTTATGTATCTCATCTTCCACAGCACCAAGTCTATTCTCAGCTTCTGATACCCTGTCCCAGAGCTTATCCATTTTGTCATTCACTTCGTTTACTGACTTTTTCAGTCCTGTTAGTTGACATGTTATTTCAGTTTGGAGTTTTGTGATTTCTGTCTTCATATTTTCTTGGTTCTTATTAGTGTTCTGTTCTATTCTATCCATGGTTTCTTTGAGTTCTTTGAGCATCTTTCATATTGCTAGTCTAAAGTCCTTATCTGAGAGGTTGATTCGTTGGTTGGTCATTATCTGGTCATCAAAATTGTCATCTTCCTTCTCTATGTCTGATGCTGGCCTGCATTTTTTCCCCTTTGTCAGACTTGTATTGTGGGTGTTTCTACGTGTTTTGGTGGTATTCTTTGGCTATATGATGTAGGCTGCACACTCCTCTGTCTCCACCCTTTCTGGATGGGCTGACTTGCCTCTAAGGGATGGGAGTCCTCCATGGATGAAGCCTCACTCTGAATCAAATCCTAGGCCCGAGCATGCAACAGAGAAGACAGTCTGGATAGAAATGCTTGCTTCTGTGATATAGCACAGTTCTTAGTGTGATTTTTTCTTCTTGTTGCGATGGTGTTCTTTTCTTAGAAGGAGCGCACACGCACGTAGTGAAGCGGAGCGGCCGTGCTCTGCTGTAGCCTCTTTTGCCCCACTCCCAAGAGTTTCACGCAAGAGAACAGTAGACAGATATTTACAGGTAGCACTCACAGTTGGGCCCCACTTGGCAGGCGTAGATTCGTGGCTTTTCCCTGCCTGATGTCCCAAACAGGGGATCCGGATTTTGCAACAGTCTGCCGGTTTTTATGTTCTGAATTCCAGCCCTGGAAATGGCCTCCGGGAGAGCAAGTTTCTGGAGCCTCTTTTGCCCCACTCGCATTAGTTTCACGCAAGAGGACAGTAGACAGACATTTACAGGTAGCACTCACAGTTGGGCCCCACTGGGCGGGCGTAGATTCATGGCTTTTCCCCTCTTGATGTCCCAAACCGGGGATCTGGCTTCTGCAACAGTCTGCCGGTTTTTATCGAGAATTGATTTTACTATTGTGTCATTGTATTGTTCTTGATAAATTTCAGGAATATTTTATCTATTTCTTTGAAAACAATGCCATGAGTAGTATTAGAAGGACTACATTGAATTTATATGCTTTTGGATATACTGCTTATATGATAATGTTAAAAACCCATGAGCAGAGTATTCATTTTCATTTCCTTGTATGATCTTTATTTCTATATGTAGTGATTTGGAGGATTTTATATAGGTCTTTTAATTATTTAGTAGGGCTGATTCCTATTTCTTTGGTTTTTCTTAGGCACAATTTTGAATGGGATCATTATTAATTTCAATTACTCATTTAACTCATTACTCTCATATAAAATTCCTTTCTTCATCATTTGTATACATAAAACTCATGGAGTTTTGCGTATTAATTTTTGCCTGCCACTTTTCTACATAAATCTAGTATTTCTATGAGTTTTTCTCTTAGAATCTTTAGAGTTTTTTTAGATATAGTATCATGTCACTTGTAAGTAGAGATTAAGTACTTCTTTTTCTATCAATACTTACTTAATATCTTGTAATTTCCTAATTGCTGTAGTAAGTACTTCCAGTATTATATTTTATAGAAATGTTGAGAGTGGGCAACTTTATTTTGTTCCTGACATCAAGATGGATTTTAGTCTTTCCCCAATGAGTTTAATGTTTGTTGTGGGCTTTGGTCAAATAACTTCAACTAAATTTAGAAAGTTTTCTTCAATTCCGTTTTATTAAAACGTTTATCATGAATGTCTGTTGAATTTTGTTGAATTACTTCTCTGCATCTCTTGATGTGATCACATGATTTTTATTTTTATTGTATTGATATGGAATATAACATTGACTTGTGTATGTTAAACTATATTTTTAAACATGGGATAAATCTCATTTAGTCATGATGTATGATCTTTTTATGAGTCATTAAATTAAATCTGCTTGTATTTTGTTAAGAATCTTTGCATCTATGTTCATAAGAGACATGGTCTATAATTATCTATTTCTGTGCTATGTAGATCTGCTTTGGGTATAAGGACAGTGTTTGCTTCATAGAAACAGTTTAGGAGTATTTCAATTACTTTAGTTTCCTAAAAGCCTAAAAAGACTTGACAGTAGATCTTTTTTAAAGATTTGGTAGAATTTCCTAGTGCATCCATCTAGAACTGGATTTTATTTTTCGAAAAATTTTGATTACCATTTCAATTTCCTCAATAGTATTCCAAATATCTTCTTTCAGTCGTGTGAATTTGTGAGTCCAAAAATTTATCCATTTCTTCTAGATTATTTCATTTCATGCCATAAAGATTTTGAAAATAATCTGATGATATTTTGAATTTCTGCGTTTTTTTGTGACACCCCTTTCATTTCTGTTACAGTTAATTAGGGTTTCCCTCTTTTCTGTGAGTCTTACTAGTTTATTGATTATTTAAAATATACAATATTTCAAAATAATTAGCTCCTGGCTAATGTTTTGAGTTTTTTTGTATTCCATTTCATTTATTTCTGCTGGTTTTTTTTTCATTTATTTTTTCCTGCTGCTTGGGCTTCTTTTGTTGGTTGTTTACCAATTTCTGGGAACCTCTCCACAATATCTTTACTATTGCTTCTTCATCACAGTTGCCTTCCTGTCTCTCGGGGAACCCAATGATTCTTTTGTTGTTCCTCTTGAATCCATCCCAAGGTTTCTTGTCTGTTATTACCTTATTTTGAGCCTTTTTCCATTCTATGCTGTTGTTTGGAGGTTTTGTGCATCTCATTCTGCAGCTCAGTGATTTTGTCCTCAGCTACTCTGCTGCTGAAGTCTTCGAGAGTTTTTTATTTCACCTAAAAATTCTTTGATTATGTTATTTGTGGTTGTATTTTTCTCATTTTTAGTTAATATCCTCTGGTGTTCTATTGACTATCCATTACATTGTTTCTTTGAGTTCTTTAAACATCCTCAACATATCTTCTATAACTTTAATTATGTGTAGTGTAACTTGTTACTTATGATTTAGTCTTCAGGACTACCATTTTTAGTTACTAAGTATGGTGATTTTCTGTGTTACTTTCTCAGTGTGTCCTTTCTATGCCAAAGATGTGTCCACTACCATCCATCATTTTCCTAAAGTGTATCTTAACCACCACCTTTGCCCCCACCCCCAGTCTGCCAGTATAACAGACCCAGTTAAAGGTTAGTTTGTTAGAGTCTGGGTTTCTTAATTACATTGTTACTGACTTTGGTTTAAATATTTGGTTCTATTCTTTTTTTCTCCACCAATGTACCTTAGACCGCTGAGTCCATGGCTCCCATCCTTTCATATTTGTATTTCTGCTCTTTCTCTTAATTTTTTTCCTTCTCACTATACTCTGGAGCTAAGGATTTTCAACATAACTCCCATTTAGACCAATGCATTTCTTCATGAAGTTATTCTAAGTACAACATATAAGTAATACTCTGTATTTATACTTATTTTTCTGGTTTACTTCATTTAAAATGATATATTTCAGCTCCATCCATGTCACTGCAAATTGAATGACTGCATCATTCCTAATGCTATGTTATATTTTATTGTATATGTGTACTATATCTTTATGATCCACTGGTCTGTTGTTGGACATTTAGGTTGATTCCAAGTGTTAGCTATTGTACTTTGTGCTACAATGAATAAAATTGTGCATACATTCTTTTCGATGATTATTTTTATTCCTGGGGATAGAACACAAAAGATGGATTGCTGGGTTGTATGGCAGCTTAATCTTGAGTTTACTGGGAACTCTTTATATTGTTTTTCACAGCAGTTGGATCAGGCATCATTCCCAACTATCACTCTTTTTGCGACTGATAAGAGAATTATATTAAAATAACATGGAACAGCATAGAAGTAATCAAATTTTAGTGAGCAACATGATCACCTTGGAGCTTGTGATTAATTCGAGGCCCCCATAACTATAGATTGTGATTCACTAATTTAATAGAACAATGTGAAAAACTTTGATGTGGAGCTTATAAAGGAAGGTCCTGATGTATGCCCCTCTCCCTCACATTTCTACTCCTTAAGTATTTCTTACACTGTTGCACGTCTTGCCTAACACTTTTGGGTTCTTTTTACTGTATATATCAATAGTCCTAAAAGCTTAGTTGGGTCATTTCCTTGTACATATTAACACTCCTAAAACCTAAGTTCTGACCAGTTTTCTTTGTCTTTATTTTTCTGACCATAATTATTCAATGTGTCTTCAGGAAGAGTTTGTGGATTTGTTTCTCCAGGATAAATCCCCATTAACCAAACCCTTTAGTAAGATCAATATACAAAATAGAAATGTCATGTTACTTATTTACAAAAAAATAGCTAATCACAGATGGAACCACTGTATTTGCTCTGTGGAAGAAATCTGTATGAGAAGCAGGTAATAACAAACAACATGTTTACTGATCAAGGAATCACTGTTCAGTGCCTTGAAACTAAGAGTATATAGTGGGTAGATTTGTCCAATCAGGATCTATTTACTCCAGAATTCAATGGGGGCAGGGTAGTTCCCACCCTAGAAAATCCATGGAGTAGAGTTGCCATTACTACTATCTTTGTGTCTATTAGAATATTTCTCAACATTTTCCTAACCTTGCTTCTCTTATTTCTTTTTTTTCTGTGATTTCTCTGTCCTTCCATTTGATCCCTGAATAACTTTAGCACTCTCCTGCTACATTTATGCAATTTAAGCTAATGCCACTATTGAATCATATGACCTTTAGTTGAAAAATAGCACATTAGAGACCATACAGCTTCTGGTGACAATATTTTCTCTTTAGGATTCATAAAGGCAATAAACAATTGAATTATTAATCATCTCATAATTACTGGATTTCTTAATCTCTAGACACATTACTTGATGACTTATAAAATTAAAAGTCAGACGGTCTTTTAAGGGAGTTTTCACTCTAACCCGCGAACTATGAAATATTATAAGCATTGACTCTGAGGACTTCAGGGGAAACTTCTATGTCTGTCTGCCTGTGCCTGTGCTTCTGAATCCCTGAAGGTTTTCTCAGAGGCCTAGGAAGCGCACCCCCAAAAAAACTGCATTTTGAAGCTGCTGAGTAAGTACATTCTGGCTGCGGGGGTCTCTGTCCAATAAGCTGAGGTCTCTGGCCTGTGGAGGCTCCACCCTGATGTACCTTTGTTCACTCTGAGGACATCAGGGGAAACGTCTATGCCTGTCTGCCTGTTCTTCTGAATCCCTGAAGGTTTCCTTAGAGGCCTAGGGAGCGCACCCTCAAAAAACTGCATTTTGAAGCTGCTGAGTAAGTACATTCTGGCTGCGGGGTCGCTGTCCAATAAGCTGAGGTCTCTGGACTGTGGAGGCTCCTCTCTGCTGTGCCTTTGTTCACTCTGAGGACTGTCAACTAGAGGCAGCAGAAGAGCTAGGCCGCTTTGCTTACCTTCACAGCCGCGCAATCTTTCTAACCAATGAACCCCACCACAACACACAGGAAAAACCACACTACAAGCATGACAATGGGGAAAACTTGCAGGCAAACAGCATCCACAGAAAATGAAGATGAAAGCTCAGATGATCTAATAAATTCACCCCACCTGATTAACCTCTCAGATAAGGAGTTTAGAATAAAAATATGGAATATGTTCATAAAACTCAAAAAAAGCATAAATCAATCTGAAGAGAACACAAAGACAGAAATCAGAAAACTCCAAACTGAAATAACAGATCTGAAAAACACATTTGCTCAACTGAAAACCTCAATGGATAACCTCGCCAACAGGGTATCAGCAGCTGAGGAGAGAATCAGAGTACTGGAAGATGTGATGCAGAAAAACTCAACACAACAGAAGAAATTGGAAAAAAAAGCTTAAGACAAACGAACAGGCAATGGAAAAAGTACTCAAGGCATGCGAACAGATGAAAATAGAAGTCTTTGATAAACTAAACAGAAACAACATAAGAATCATTGGAGTCCCAGAAACCCAGGAAGGAGATCTCCAGGAAGAATCAACTGTCAAAAACATCATCAAAGAGATACTCCCAGAGTTAAAGACTACATGCAATCAAATCCTGCATGCCCAAAGAGTACCAGCTAAAAGAGACCCAAAGAAAAACACGCCAGGACATATCCTCGTTACAATGACAAATCCCATAGAGATAGAATACTGAAAGCAGCAAGATCAAAAAGGGAAATTACATTCAAAGGAGGATTCCTAAGACTTACAGCAGACATGTCACAAGAAACTTTCAAGGCCAGAAGAGAGTGGTGGGATATTGTGACAAGACTGAATGAAATGAATGCCTCACCGAGAATATTGCACCCAGCCTGACTCACATTCAGGTTTGAAGGAAGAATACACAGTTTCATAGATAAACAACAGCTCAGAAACTTCACAGATGATAAACCAGCCTTAAAGGAAAAACTGACAGGTCTACTCTAAGACAAGAGAGACCAACAAACACAGAAAACTTATCTACAAAGATGGCATTAAATCTTATGACAATCATCTCCCTCAATGTCAATGGACTAAATTCACCAATTAAAAGACACAGAGTGGCAATATGAGTCAAAACGATTAATCCAACCTTCTGCTGGCTACAAGAAACACATCTGAATAGTCAGAACAAATATAGACTCCAAATCAAAGGCTGGAGAAAAATCATCCAAGCAAACAACAACCTCAAAATAGCTGGGGTGGCCATATTAATATCTGATGACACCAACATTATACTCAGGAAAGTGGTAAGGGACAAAGATGGACACTATTTACTAATCAAGGGATATGTGCAACAGAAGAAATCAGACTATTAAACATATATGCACCCAATGAGAGACCAGCAAATTATCTAATACAATTACTGACAAATCTGAAAGAAGAAAATAATAACACAATCATTGTGGGAGACTTCAACATGGCCATGTCAACACTTGATAGGTCAACCATACCTGAAAATAATTATGGAAGAAAGAGGACTAGTAGATATATACAGGACACTCCATCCCCAAAAACCTGGATACACATTCTTTTCCAATGTAATGGTCATTCTCCAGAATAGACGACATGCTGACACATAAAACATACCTCCATAAAATCCAGAGGATAGAAATCTTGCAGGCTACATTTGCTGACCACAAGGCTCTGAAATTAGATATAAACTACAAAGCCACACAGAAGAAAACTTTAACAATTGGAAATTAAACACCCTGCTACTGAACAACCAGAGATGAAATCAAAAAGGAAATCAAAACTTTCCTGGAAACAAATTATAATGAAGACACAAACTGCCAGAATCTATGAGACACAGCAAAAGCGGTCCTGAGAGGAAAATTTATAGCTCTACAAGCACACATCAGGAAGGAAGAAGGAGCATACCTGAATAACTTAATAATGCAGCTCAAAAATTAGAAAATGACCAACAAAAGGAACCAAAAATAGCAAGACAGAAGGAAATAACAACTGCTTCCTTTCTAAAGCCAAATGTGGTTAAGATTTGTGAGAAGAAGCACTGTCAAGTCTCTGGCAGCAAGGAATAGGCAAAAGATGCCATGTTCAGAAGAACTGTTCATGATCTTCACTCAATGTTTTATTCATGTTCAGAAGAAATTATTAAAACTGTTAATAATGACGTCTGAGGACTTTTTTTTGTGAAATCCCCTATGCGGCCCTGCCTCACCCCAACTTTGCCTCCTGCAATTTCCAGGTAAATTGAGTTTGAGACCCCTGCTTTAGATACTTTGCTGTCTTTTATCCTCTCTCAAACTAAACAAGTATCATTTTGTAGCCTTTTTAGTGACATGATTTTTGGTAGGTGTTAGTGATTTTTGCTTTTAAACAGTTCCAAGTATAGAGCTGAGGTGCTGTGTAGTGTTCTTAGAGGTAAAAATGCTGTGACATGACTTCCTGAGAAAATCCATGTTAGAAAATATTTCTTTAGGCACAGTGCATATTGCTGTTGTCTTTGAGATCTGTACTAATGAATCAACAATACATATGAAATAAGGTGGCAGAAACACAAAACACAGAAGTATACATTTATCAATTGATAAACATATGGGTCAGAAGCTTTGTAAGGACATAACTTTTTACTTAGCTAAGAACATAGCTAATTCTGCTGGTAACAATGGTTTACAATTTACTAATTGAGTTTTTAAAATGATTCCGTTGGAACATAAAAAGTTCCAAAAAGACTAGACTGCACATAAAAAGAGTTAATTTTCAGTCAGCATCGAGCTCTTCCAACCTGTAAATAATTGTTGCTGAAGACAGCCAAAATTTCTGACCTATTATAAGAGCCATAACAATATGGCTTTCAACACTAGCATTTAAATTTTATTATTATGGAGTGAGCAAGAAATGGCTGGATGTGGGGGTTTCCAGGCAGAGTGCTGATTGCTCTACCTGCAGAGTCTCCACCCGGCTGTGCTTCTTCTGAGGAAACTGAGGACGTGAAGGGAGCCCTGTCCTACTCTTCTCTGTCTTTCCTGAACTCTGGAAGCTCTCCTCAGAGCCCTGGGAAGCGAACTCCAAAAAAACTACATTCGGAAGCTAGCCAGCGAGCCAGTGAGTGAGTAAGAAATGGCTGGATGTGGGGGTTTCCAGGCAGAGTGCTGATTGCTCTACCTGCAGAGTCTCCACCCGGCTGTGCTCCTTCTGAGGAAACTGAGGACCTGAAGGGAGCCCTGTCCTACTCTTCTCTGTCTTTCCTAAACTCTGGAAGCTCAACTCAGAGCCCTGGGAAGCGAACTCCAAAAAAACTACTTTTGGAAGCTAGCCAGCGAGCCAGTGAGTGAGTAAGAAATGGCTAGATGTGGGGGTTTCCAGGCAGAGTGCTGATTGCTCTACCTGCAGAGTTTCCACCCGGCTGTGCTTCTTCTGAGGAAACTGAGGACCTGAAGGGAGCCCTGTCCTACTCTTCTCTGTCTTTCCTGAACTCTGGAAGCTCTCCTCAGAGACCTGGGAAGCGAACCCCAAAGAAACTACATTCAGAAGCTACCCAGCGAGCCAGTGAGTGAGTAAGAAATGGCTGGATATGGGGGTTTCCAGGCAGAGTGCTGATTGCTCTACCTGCAGAGTCTCCACCCGGCTGGGCTTCTTCTGAGGAAACTGAGGAACTGAAGGGAGCCCTGTCCCACTCTTCTCTGTCTTTCCTGAACTCTGGAAGCTCACCTCAAAGCCCTGGGAAGCGAACTCCAAAAAAACTACTTTTGGAAGCTAGCCAGCGAGCCAGTGAGTGAGTAAGAAATGGCTGGATGTGGGGGTTTCCAGGCAGAGTGCTGATTGCTCTACCTGCAGAGTTTCCACCCGGCTGTACTCCTTCTGAGGAAACTGAGGACCTGAAGGGAGCCCTGTCCAACACTTCTCTGTCTTTCCTGAACTCTGGAAGCTCACCTCAGAGCCCTGGGAAGCGAACGCAAAAAAAAAACTGAAGATACCCAGCAAGTGAGTGAGTAAGAAATGGCTGGATGTGGGGGTTTCCAGGCAGAGTGCTGATTGCTCTACCTACAGAGTCTCCACCCGGCTGTGCTTCTTCTGAGGAAACAGAAGACCTGAAGGGAGCCCTGTGCTGTCTTTTCTGAATTCTTGAAGCTCTCCTCAAAGTCCTGGGAAGCGAACCCCAAAAATACAGCATTCTGAAGCTGCCCAGCAAGCGAGTGAATACTAGCCTGTCCAGTGGGGCCCAACTGTGAAAACTGTGAGTGCTGCCTGTGTGTGTCTCTCTACTATCCTGTTGCATGAACCTCTTGAGAGTGGGCTGAAAAGAGGCTCCAGAAGGCACTTAGCTCCGCTTCGCTATGCAGCCGTACGCTCTTTCTAAAAAAAGAACACCATCACAAGAAGAAAAAAAACCACACTAAGAACTGTGCTGAATCACAGAAGCAAGAATTTCTCTCCAGACTGTCTCCTCTACTGCGTGCTCGGGTCTAAGATTTGATCCTATGTGAGGCTTCATCCACGGAGGACTCCCCTACCTTGGAGGCAAGTCGGCCCATCCAGAAAGGGCGGAGCCAGAGAAGTGTGCTGCCTGCATCATATAACCAATGAATACCACCACAACACGTAGAAAAAACCACAATACAAGTGTGACAATGGGAAAAAACGCAGGCCAGCATCAAACATAGAGAATGAAGATGATAATTCTGATGACCAGTTCATGACCAACCAACTAATCAACCTCTCAGATAAGGACTTTAGACTAGCAATATGGAAGATGCTCAAAGAACTCAAAGAAACCATGGATAGAGTTGAACAGAACACTAATAAGAACCAAGAAAATATGAAGAGAGAAATCACAAAACTCCAAACTGAAATAACATCTCAACTAACAGGCCTGAAAAAGTCAGTAAACGAAGTGAATGACAAAATGGATAAGCTCTGGGACAGGGTATCAGAAGCTGAGAATAGACTTGGTGCTGTGGAAGATGAGATACATAACAATTCCATACAGCAGTAGAGATTGGAAAAAAAAACTTAAAACAAATGAACAGACAATGGAAAAATTAGTCAAAGAATGGGAACAGATGAAAATAGAAGTCTATGATAAGATCAACAGAAACAACTTAAGAATCATTGGAGTCCCAGAGACCCAAGAAGAAAATTTCCAGGAAGAATCAACGGTCAAGAACATCATTAAAGAGAAACTTCCAGAGCTAAATAATATATGTGATCAAATCCTGCATGTTCGAAGAGTACCAACCAAAAGAGACCCAAGAAAAACCACCCCAAGACACATCCTAGTCACAATTACAAATCCCACAGATAGAGACAGAATTCTGAAAACAGCAAGATCAAAAGGGGAAAATACATTCAAGTAAGCATCTTTGAGATTTACAGCAGATCTGTCAGCAGAAACACTCAATGCAAGAAAGCAGTGGTGGGATATTGTAACAAGACTGAATGAAATGAATGCTTCACCTAGAATACTGTACCCAGCAAAACGCACTTTCTGGATTGACGGAAAAATACATGGTTTCACAGACAAAAAAAAGCTCAGAAACTTTATAGACTCAAAAGCAGTCTTAAGAGAAAAACTGAAAGACCTAATTTAAGAGAAGACTAACCAAAAGACACACCAAATTTCGATATAAAGATGGCATTAAATCCCAGGACAATACTTTCTCTCAAAGTCAATGGACTAAATGCACCAGTGAAGAGACACAGAGTGGCTAAATGGACCAAAAAACTCAATCCAACCTTCTGCTGCATACATGAAACGCACCTGAATAGTCAGAACAAACATAGACTCAAAATAAAAGGCTAAAGAAAAATTATCCAAGCAAACAACACCCATAAAAAAGCTGGAGTGGCCATACTAATATCAGATAATGCAAACTTTATACTCAGGAAGGTTGTAAGGAACAAAGATGGACATTTTATATTAATCAAGGTGTATGTAGAGCAGTAAGAAATAAATCTCCTAAACATATATGCACCAAATGAGGGGCCAGCAAAGTATTTAAAACAACTGTTGACAAATCTGAAAAAACAATATCAATAACAACACAATAATTGTAGGGGACCTCAACACTGCTTTGTCAACACAGGATAGGTCAACCAGACTGAAACCCAACAAGAATATACTAGACCTGAGGAGAGAAATGGAAGAAAGAGTCCTAGTGGATATATATAGGACACTCCATCCCCAGAAACATGGATACACATTCTTCTCCAATGTACATGGGAAATTCTCCAGGATAGACTACATGCTGGCACATTAAACATACCTCCATAATATCAAGAGGATAGAAATTTTGCAGACTACCTTCGCTGACCACAAGGCTCTGAAATTATTTGTGAATTCCAAAGGGACTCAGAAGAAAAACTTTAACACCTGGAAGTTAAACAGCCTCATACTCAATAATCAGTGGGTGCGAGATGAAATCAAGGAGGAAATCAAAAGATTCCTGGAAACAAATGACAATAAAGACACAAACTATCAGAACTATGGGACACAGCAACAGCAGTACTGAGAGTAAAATTTATAGCTTTGAAAGCACACATCAGGAAGGAAGAAGGAGCTTACCTGAGGAGCTTAATGACACAGCTAATAGAACTAGAAAGTACTCAACAAAAGGACCCAAAAATAGGAAGACAGAAGGAAATAACAAAGCTGAGAGCAGAAATCAACGAAGTGGAAACCGAAAAAACAATCTGAAAGATCAACGAAAGCAGAAGTTGGTTCTTTGAAAAAATAAACAAGATTGATAGACCACTGGCAAACCTAACAAAGAAAGAGAGAGAGAAACTTGATAACTCGAATTAGGAATGAAAAAGGTGAGATCACTACTGATATGACAGAGATTCAAAGGGTAATCAGAAACTACTTTGAAAAACTCTACACCACTAAAAATGAGAACTTGGAAGAAATGGATAAATTCTTGGACTATTAAAATCTTCTACGGTTGAAAGAATAGGATGTAGCATATCTAAACACCCCCATCACCATTGAAGAAATAAAAATGGTAATCAAAAGTCTGCCCAAAAACAAAAGCCCAGGCCCAGATGGATTCACTAATGAATTCTTTCAAACTTTCCAAGAGGAACTACTACCAATCCTGGCAAGACTCTTTCATGAAATTGAACATACGGAAACACTCCCAAATAGCTTTTATGAAGCCAACATCACCCTGATACCTAAACCAGACAGAGATGCTACGAAAAAAGAAAATTACAGACCAATATCGCTGATGAATGCAGATGCAAAGATCCTCAACAAAATCCTGGCAAATAGGATTCAATACCTCATTAAGAAGATCATCCACTACGATCAAGTAGGTTTCATCCCAGGAATGCAAGGATGGTTTAAAATACGTAAGTCTATCAACATAATACACAACATCAACAACAAGAAAAATAAAAACCACATGATCATATCAATAGATGCAGAGAAAGCATTTGATAAGGTCCAATACCCATTCTTGATCAAACTCTCAGCAAGATGGGAATGGAAGGAACCTTTCTCAATATAGTTAAGGCCATCTACCACAAGCCAGAGGCAAATATTATCCTCAATGGAGAATAACTAAAAGCCTTTCCTCTAAATTCTGGCACAAGACAAGGCTGTCCTCTCTCACCATTCCTATTCAACATAGCACTGGAAGTACTTGCTATAGCGATTAGGCAAGAAAAAGATATCAAGGGAATCCAGATAGGAAAGGAAGAAGTCAATCTCTCGCTGTTTGCAGATGACATGATGCTCTACTTAGAAAACCCTAAAGACTCTACCAAAAAGCTTCTGGAAACAATAGACTCATATAGCAAGGTGGCAGGCTACAAAATTAACACACAAAATCAATGGCCTTTTTATACACCAATAGTAATAAGGAATAAATGTACATTAAGAAAACAACCCCATTCACAATAGTTCCACACAAACTCAAATATCTTGGAATTAACTTGACTAAAAATGTGAAGGACCTATACAAAAAAACTATAAAAATCTGCTCCAAGAAATATGAGAGGACACATGGAAATGGAAACATATACCCTGCTCATGGACTGGCAGGATTAACATCATCAAAATGGCAATACTCCCCTAGGCATTATACAGATTCAAAGCTATCCCTCTAAAGATAGCCATGACATTCTTCAAAGAAGTGGATCAGGCACTTTTGAAATTTGTTTGGTACAATAAACACGCTAGAATAGCTAAAGCAATCATTGGGAAAAAGAATATGGGAGGAATTACTTTCCCCCACTTTATACTTTACTACAAAGCAATAGTAATCAAAACAGCATGGTATTGGAATAAGGACAGACCCTCAGATCAGTGGAATAGGCTTGAATACTCAGAAAATGTTCCCCAGATATACAATCACCTAATTTTTGATAAAGGAGCAGGAAATCCTAAATGGAGCAAGGAAAGCCTCTTCAACAAGTGGTGTTGGCACAACTGGCTAGCCACTTGCAAAAAATTCAACTTAGACCCCCAGCTAACATCATGTACGAAGGTAAAATCCAAATGGATTAAAGACCTCGGTATCAGACCCCAAACCATAAGATATATAGAACAACACGTAGGCAAAACTCTCCAGGACATTGAGACTACAGGCATCTTCAAGGAGGAAACTGCACTCTCCAAGCAAGTGAAAGCAGAGATTAACAGATGGGAATATATTAAGTTGAGAAGCTTCTGCACCTCAAAGGAAATGGTGCCCAGGATTCAAGAGCCACCCACTGAGTGGGAGAAACTATTCACCAATACCCATCAGATAAGAGGCTATTCTCTAAAATATACAAGGCACTGACAGAAATTTACAAGAAAAAAACATCTAATCCCATCAAAAAATGGGAAGAAGAAATGAACAGACACTTTGACAAAGAAGAAATACAAATGGCCAAAAGACACATGGAGAAATGCTCCACATCACTAATCATCCGGGAGATGCAAATCAAAACAACAATGAGATACCACCTCACACCACAGAGAATGGCACACATCACAAAGAATGAGAACAAACAGTGCTGGCGGGGATGTGGAGAGAAAGGAACCCTTATCCACTGCTGGTGGGAATGCCATCTAGTTCAACCTTTATGGAAAGCAATATGGAGATTCCTCCAAAAACTGGAAATCGAGCTCCCATACGATCCAGCTATACCACTCCTAGGAATATACCCTAAGAACACAAAAATACAATACAAAAATCCCTTCCTTACACCTATATTCATTGCAGCACTATTTACCATAGCAAGACTCTGGAAACAACCAAGATGCCCTTCAACAGACGAATGGCTAAAGAAACTGTGGTACATATACACAATGGAATATTATGCAGCTGTCAGGAGAGATGAAGTCATGAAATTTTCCTACACATGGATGTACACAGAATCTATTATGCTAAGTGAAATAAGTCAGAGAGAGAGAAAAACGCAGAATGGTCTCACTCATCTATGGGTTTTAAGAAAAATGAACGACATTCTTGCAATAATAAATTTCAGACACAAAAGAGAAAAGAGCTGGAAGTTCCAGCTCACCTCAGGAAGCTCACCACAAAGAGTGATGAGTTTAGTTAGAGAAATAACTACATTTTGAACTGTCCTAATATTGAGAATGTATGAGGGAAATGGAGAGCCTGTTTAGAGTACAGGCAAGGGTCGGGTGGGGAGGAGGGAGATTTGGGACATGGGTGATGGGCATGTTGCACTGGTGATGGGTAGTGTTCCTTTCATGACTGAAACCCAAACACAATCATGTATGTAATCAAGGTGTTTAAATAAAAAATTTATTATTATGTTTATAATATGCATAATATTATTTTTCTTTTTTTAACTTTTTAAAATTTTTATTTTGATCAAAGTGGTTTACAAATCTTTCACAGTAATATTTTATGTACATAGCGACATTGAATCATGGGCATTCCCACCACCAATGTATTCCCTTCAGAATGCATCCCATATTCCTTCTTTTACCCCCAGGGCTGCTAGTATAAGTGGTTTCCTCTGTGTATAACATGGTGTAGAATGGGTATCAATTCTGCTATCATTGCCTTTGGATTTTTTTTTAAGTCTGATTATATTTTATTTCTTGACGTGTATTCTGTTGATATTTTACGGATGTTAAAACATCCTTGCATTCCTGGGATGAAACCTACTTGATCACAGTGAATGATCTTGATGAAGCATTGAATGCTATTTGCCAAGATTTTGTGAGCATCTTTGCATTTGTGTTCATCTGGGATATTGGTCTGTAATTTTCTTTTGGCAGTATTTATCTCTGTCGGTTTTTGGTATCAAGGTGATGTTGGCTTCATAAAATCTCTTTGGAAGTGTTCCCGGATTTTCAATTTTTTGAAAGAGCCTGGCCAGTTGGTAGTAGTTCTTCTTGAAAGTTTTGAGAGAATTTATTAGTGAATCCATCTAGGCCTGGGTTTTTCTTTGGGGACAGACATTTGATTACCATTTTAATTTTCTCAAAAGTGATGGGGAGTTTAGATATGCTACATCCTCCTTTTTTAACCATGGAAAATTATAAGAGTCCAAGAATGTATCCATTTCTTCTAGGTTCTCAGGGTTCGTGCCATAGAGTGTCTCTGATTACCCTTTGAATCTCTGCAGTATGTGTAGTGATCTCTTTTTCTTTCTGACATGGGTTATCAAGTCTCTCTCTTTCTTTGTGAGTTTTGCCAATGGTCTATCAATCTTTTTTATTTTTCCAAAGAACTAAGTTCTCCTTTTTGATCTTTCTCATTGTTTTCCAGGTTTCCACTTCATTGATTTCTGCTTTGTTATTTTCTTCTGTCTCCCTATTTAAGGTTCCTGTTGTTGATCATTTTGTAATTTTATAAGTTGCCTACTTAAGCTGTTCATTTATGCCCCTTTTTATATCCTGATGTGTGCTTGCAAAGCTATAATTTTTCCTCTCAGTACTGCTTTTGATGTGTCCCATAGATTCTGATATTTTGTGTCTTCATTGTCATTTATTTCAATGAAAGTTTTGATTTTCTTTTTGATTTCATCTACGACCCACTTGTTCTTCCTTAGGAGGCTTTTAATTTTCAGTTGTTAAGGTTTTTCTTCTGTGTCCCTCTGCAGTTCACATCTAATTTCAGAGTCTTGTGGTTAGCAAATGTAGCCTGCAAAATTTCTATTCTCCTGAATTTATGGAGGTATGTTTTATGTGCCAGCATGTGGTCTATCCTGGAGAATGACCCAGGTGCTTGGAGAAGAATATATATACTAGGCCTATTTCTTCTAAGAAATTGCCATCTTTGGCTCTTATAACGTTTCTGAGTCTATATTTGTGTAGAAAATTGTTGAGGCAGTTGTTATGCCTTGACTTAAGTAGACCTTTTAGTTTTTCTCTTAAGGCTGTTTTCGAGTCTGCAAAGTTTCTGACACTATGTATACCTCCTTCAAACCTGAAAGTTAGTTTCGATGGGTGCAGTATTCTTGGCAAAGCATTCATTTTATTGAGTATTGTCACTATATCCCATCACTGCCTTCTGTCCTCTAGGGTTTCTTATGACAGGTCTGCTGTATATCTTAAGGATGCTCCTTTGAAAGTAATTTACCTTTTTTAATCTTGCTGTTTTTAGTGCTCTATCCCTATCTGTGAGATTTGTCATTATGACTAGGGTATGTCTTGGGGTGCTTTACTTTGGGTTTCTTTTAATCTGTAATCTTTGGGCATGCAGAATTTGGTTGTGTGCACTCTTTGCCTTTGGAGGAGTCTCTGTAATGATGTCCGTGACTATTGATACTTCCTGGGTATTTTCTTCCTGGGTTTCTGGGACTTGAATGATTTATATGTTGTTTCTGTTGAACTTGTCAAGGACTTATATGTTCAACTGTTTACATTCTTTGAGTATCTTTTTCATGTCTGATCATTTGCTTTAAGGTTCTATTTCAGTCTCTGCTGCTGTATGGAGTTGCTCTGCATCTCATCTTACAGGCCTCTGATTATATCCTTAGCTACTGTTACTCTGTTGGATAGTCTTTCCATTAAGTTTTTAATTTCACCTACTGAAGTTTTCAGCCCTGTTATTTCCATTTGCAGTTTTCTGATTTATATATTGTGTGTTCTGTTCAGCTTTATGTATGCTTTCTTGGAGTTTTATGAGCAACCTCCACTTTCCTACTCTAAACTCTATTTAGGAGGTTAACTGTGTCGTTTCTACTTTTCGGGTAATCAGAGCTACCATCTTCATTCTCTATATATGCTGTTTTTCTGTGTTGTTTTCCCATTGACATGCTTGTACTGTAGCTTTTACTGTATTTTCTGGTGGGGTTTATGGGCTACGAGATGCACGTGTCTGCAAAGCAAAGAGGAATGACAACACTACTCCAAGCTTGGCCCTTTCTGGTGTACCTCACCTTACACAGCTTTGGATGGGGGTTGTTCTCAGCACCCGCATTGATGATCAGCTGCATACTCTTGAGTGGTGATCTGCAGTGTCAGATAGCTTTCTCCCTGCTTCGCCAATTCTGGCTTATCTCTCTAACGTGGCATCAGCAAGGGTTGTGAGTGGCTGTTGGTCAAATTACACACACTAATAATCAGCTGCAGCCCTTGTAGTGGTGATTAGCTGTAGCAGGCAGGCTCCTCAGTGCTTCTCAGTTTTTGGCTTACCTCCGCTCACACAGCTTCAGTGAGGGCTTCTGGGAGGGGTTTGTTCTCAGCACTCACAGCAATGAACAGGTCAGGCCCTTGAAGTGATGATCATTAGCAGCAGGCAGACTCCCTCCTCATAAATCAGTAATTTTATGCCAAAAAAGTAAAACCTTGCCCCACTTAGGACCACACTCGAAGGAAGGGACCTAATGCCATGTCACAGATGACAGAGGAGGGCGGAAACACCAGACTAGGGCCAAATCCCAGCACAGTTGCCACCATCACTCCCATTTAGGGTTGCTCTCCAGAGAAGGTATCCTGCACCATGCCACAAATGACAGAGGAGTGTGGGCAACCAAGGGCAAGCCAAACCTTTGTACAGTCCCTGCCATTTCTCCCCACCTCATCCCTGAAGACTCTCCAGACCAGAAACTCTGTATACTATACAGGTCCAAGCAGGCCAGACCTAACATTTATTTCCCTCATATAATCCACAACCCATAAAACAGAACAGCAAAACAATGAAGTACCTTTTAATACCTCTGCCATATTTTGACAAGCTCATTCAAATAGGAAAAATAAACTCAAAATCAGATATATACATCTTATCACTTCTAAAAAAATAAGTTCACAAAAACACTTTATTAAACAACCTGAAACTTCAACACTATAAGCCACCAAATGCAAATAAATATGGGTAAACTAAGGAAGACACTATAAGCAAGGGATATAGAAAGAAATGCAAGCAAGTTTTTAAGTCCACCATGCACAAGCACAATAGATGAGGATCTAAAAGTGGTAATGAATGTCATAGCAATGAAATCAAAGAATCATTAGCCTGAGAAATTAAAAAATCCATAGATGAACTATTTAAGCAACTAAAAGAAGAACTTTTACAGAAGATGAGAGAATCCATACAAATGTAATTAAGAGTAATAAAAAACATTATAGCAAGCCACAATAGTAGAATTACATAGTTGGAGAATTGCATAGAGAAATTAGAGGAAAAACTACAATTCAATAACGCCAAAAAAGTCAATAAGGAAACGAGAGGTAACACATTGGAAGAAAATATTAGGTAGTTAAAGAAGAAAGACAAAATGAATAATCTACAAATTGTAGAAATACCAGAAGGGAAGGAAATAGGGAAGGGAAAAGAACAAGTAATGATGAAAATAATAGCAGAAAATATTCCCAATCACTGGAAAGAGGCAGCAGTACAAATCCAAGAGGACAAAAAAGTCCCTAATAAAATATATTCTAATAAACAAACACCTAGACATATAATAAATTAAGTGGCAAAAAAAATAAAAATGAAAGATGAATTCCTTAAAGCAGTAAGGGAGGAAAAAACCTCAAGTACAAAGAAAGGACTATAAGAATCAAACCAGATCTCCCATTTGAAAGAATTCAAGCGAGAAGACAGTGAAACATGTTTAAGCTAGAAATGAAAGAAACTTTCAGCCTAGAGTTATTACCAGGCAAAAGTCTCACCAGTATGGGAGGGAGGGCTAAAAATATTCCCAAACAAAAGGCCACACTATTTTAGCTAACAAACTGACTCTAAATGAACTACTCAGAGATGAATTACATAATCTAGGCACACAATTATAACAACTGCCCTAGACAATACAACAGCACAACAAAATTCTATGACAATAATCTCCTTAAATGTAAACGGGCTAAACTCCTTTATTAAAAGATAAGAATAGAGGATTGGATCAGAAAACAAAAACTGGATATTTGCTGCCTTCAAGAAACAGACCTAAAAGTACAGGATAGACACAGACTTAGAATAAAAGGATGGAAATCAATTCTCCACGCCAATGGAAAATAAAAAAAAATCTGGGACAGCCATTCTTATATCAGAACAGATTGCATTAAACCACAAGAAAGTGCTCAGAGACCAAGAGGGTATCTACTTACTGATCAGGGGAACACTAGATCAAAAAATACTAACTCTGATCAAAATTTATGCAACAAATGCAGAGCCAGCAAAATATGTAAGGCATTTGTTCACAAACCTGTAAAACACAAAAATATGTAACAACCTATATAGTAGTAGGATACTTCAACACACCATTATCACCACTAGACAGAACGAAGAGGCAGAAATCTATCAAAGATATGCTCCCAAAATAAGAAACTAGAAGAACTATGACTAATGTATATATACAGGGCCCTCCACCCCTAGTAAGCAGAATACACATTCTTCTCAAGTGCACATGGATACTTCTCTAGAATACACGGTGCCTTAGTATATAAATCTATCCTGCACAAAGTCAAAATTTTATGATTATTAGAAGTAATCTATCAGTTCACTACATAACACAGATCAAGATAGACTGTAAAATACATTATGGAGAAAATCCAATATTTTAAGATTAAAGAACATGCTGCTCATCAAAAGCTTGATAAAAGAGAAAATCAAGAATGAAATAAAAAGATTCCTTGATAATGATGAAACAAGTTGTCAACATCTGTGGGGCACAGTAAAAGCAGTAATTTGGGGGAAACTTAGAGCAATACAGGCCTATGTTAGGAAAGAAGAAAATGACAAAATCAACAACTTAAAGGGACACCTTAAGCCAGGGGTCTCAAATTCAATTTACCTGGGAACTACAGGAAGCAAAGTCGGGATGAGACAGGGCAGCATAAGGGATTTCACAAAAAAAAGTCCTAAGACATCATTATTAACAGTTTTAATTATTTCTTCTGCTCATGAATAGAACATTAAGTGAAGATCATGAACAGTTCTTCTGAACATGGCATCCTTTGCCTATTCCTTGCTGCCAGAGACTTGACAGTGCTTCTCACAAATTTGAACCACATTTGGCTTTAGAGAGGAAGCAGTTGAGACCCTCAGTATGGCTTGAAGATGATTATCATTAAGTCTAGACCTGTGCTTTGACTTACTGAAGTTCAATGTGGAGAATAACTTTTCACACAAATATGTGCTCCCTAAAAGGCACATGGTGTGCTTGAACATTCGGGAAAGCTCAGGGAAGTTGGGGGGGAAATTCTCTCACAAATTTTTCATCCATGTCTGCGTTTACACTAATCTCCCTGAACTTGGCTTTGAGATCAGAGTTCCATTGCAGGTCAAGGAGCTTCATTTGAAGCACAGAAGGGGCATCTTGCACATCAAAGGAAAAGGGGTCCACAAAAATTTGGAAAGTGGCTCTGTGCTTTCTGAAGTCTGCAAATCTGTGATCAAATTCCTTCTCTAGCTTAAAAATAGCATCAACATATTTCTCACCACTGAATGGTATGCCTGCATCCACAAGTTCCTTGCATGCTGGGAAATGGCAAAGGTTTGTCTGAGAGAGCTGGGATTTCCATAACACAAGTTTTGTGGAGAATGCTCTCACGTTGTCATAGGCAGTACTGCTAAGCTGCCCCGGGCCTTGTAACATCTTGTTTAGTACATTCAGTTTATGTGTGATGTCAACAAGAAAAGCTAAGTCCATAAGCCATTTGTGATCGCTCAACTCAGAAACAGCATTCCCAACCTTCTCCATGAAGGCTTTCACTTATTCTCTCAACTCAAAAAATCTTTTCAGGACTTTTCCCCTGCTGAGCCAACGTACCTCGGTGAAATAGAGCACATCTCTATATTATGACTCCATTTCCTCTAAAAAAGCATGGAACCTCCTGTGCTTTAAGCCCCTGGATCTGATTTGGTTGATGCATTTCACAACAACAGACATTACATTGTCACACGGCAGGCATTTACTGCAAAGGGCCTGCTGATGGATAAAGGAGTGAAGAGCAATGGCCTCTCTACACACTCCTCTTCCATTTTTTTGAACAAGTGTCACCAGTTCATTTTTCCTCCTTGTCATTGATGGCGCTCCATCAGTTATTTTTCCAACAAACCTCTTCCATGGCAAACCTGGATTCTCAATGGCATCACACAGATGCTGAAATATCGCATTAGTGGTGCTCTGCCCATGCATTGGAATTATTGTGAGCAGCTCCTCTGTCAATTCAAAATTGCAATCAACACCATGGACATAAATTCTGAGCTGCACAGTGTCTGTTATATCTGTGCCCTCATCGAGAGCAACAGAGTATGTATCAAAACATTTGGCTTTCTCACTCAGTTGATAATAAATGTCACTTTACATGTCAGAAATGCGCTCTGCAACAGTGTTGGCAGAAAGGTTGATTTTGCAAAGCTGACCTTTCTTTTCCAGACAGATAATACTTGAAGGCTGTGAAATGCAATTTTCAACCAATTCTCCTTCTATGAATGGTTTCCCTGCCTTAGCAAACATCTCACTAACCATGTAACTAGCTTCGACTGATGCAACATCTCTTTGGTTGCTTTCTTGAAGAAATCTTGTTGCCTCATTAGACATGCTTTAAGACTGGCAACTCGCTTGGCTCTCTCATTTCCTTGATATTTTTCACATTCCTCAGCATGTTTAGTTGAATAATGGCGTTTCAAGTTGTATTCCTTGTGCACTGCATCTTTCTCTGAGCAAATTAATCACGTTGGGATAACCCTGTGCTCAACAAAGAAATACTGTGTCTCCCACTTTTCTTGACATTGTCTGTACTCATCATCAATCTTTCTCTTCACTGCAGGGTTTGATGAAATCATAATGAAGGGATGACAAAATCTAATTCTGTAATAAACCTCTCTCCCTTCTCTCCCTTAGGCCTTCAATAATGCAAGCGACAGCTGGCAGGAGCAGTGGAAATGTCATCTGTGCTTGGCACAAATTATTCCCGATTATTCACTTACCGAATATTTGCAAAAAAATCGCATTAGTAAGGAAAATAATCGAAAAAAATCGCATTAAACATTTGCATACCCCAAACGGAACTGCTCGGGGCATGCGAATGTTTAATGCGATTTTTTCTTACTAATGCGATTTTTATTGCGATTATTCGGTAAGTGAATAATCCCAAATACTGCTATATTTGAAGGTCGGTCGTGGGCCACAAAATGTTGTATGGAGGGACTCAAATGGCTGGGGGCCACGAGTTTGAAACCCCTGATCTAAAGCAAAGACATAAGTCAAAGGACTGGAACACACACCTTGTATGTGTCAGGTTTGATCTCTGAAAGAAACTGTAACCCTGAGTAACACTATAGTGAATCAAGTGACCTCTATAAGTATGAAATGTATGTAACACCTCATTGCTAGCAGAACAATGATGTCTCCAGTCTCTCAACAATTCTGGGGATGTACCCAGCTCCATAAAGGAAGGTTTTTAAGTTTATTATTTTGATATATTTTTATTTAAATACCTTCATTTCATATGTGATGGTGTTGTTTGGGTTTCAGTCATGTAAAGAACACCACCCATCACCAGTGAAACATTCCCATCACCAATGTTCCAAGTCTCCCTGATCCCCACCCAACACCCGCCTGTACTCTAGACAGGCTTTCTATTTCCTTCATACATTCTCATTATTAGAATAGCTTGAAATGTAGTTATTTATATAAAAACTCATCCCTGGCCCCCGCCGGCTTTCTTCTGCCTTCCGCAGGTAGGGAAGCCCCACCCAAATTTGCTGCCCATGCGAATATAGCTTAACACAACTTATAGGTATAGCCAGCTCAGACCTAACACCAAAATTTCATAAATAATCAAGAGCCTATAAAATTGGAAACAAAAGGTGGGCACTCGGAGACCTCCACGTCCACCAGTCTGCGTGCCTTTCCCTAGAGTGAGTGCAGCACCCAGAGGCCGCTCCACCTGTGGCATAGGGACCCCCGTGTCCACGACCCCCCCCCCCGAGCCAGTGCCCAGGGTGAGTGCATTGCCCTGGGACCCTTCCACGTGGGTGTTCGGAGACCTCCACACATGCCGGCCTGTGTGCACAGAGACCCCATACCCGCCGCCTCACTTTCCAGGCCCCAGAGATCACACCACCCGACCTGAGCTTAGAGAGAGGAGGGCAGTTCCCTAGTACTTAGCCGGCCAGAGTCACCTGCAGCACTGGGATAAGCTGGGACCAATAGACTGTGTGAGCTTGGGCCTGCCACTTGGACCTTTGGGTAACCTAGAGCAACCTAGCCCCCTGAGCCCCAGAGTGGACCCGAGACCCCCCAAAGGCTGAGGGCAGCTACCGGGTGGGCTTGGCTGGGGGAATTTCTTCTGCGGAAACTTGGAGGGGGCGGAACTTCATTGACTCCCAGAGAGGGGAGGGAACAGAGAGCTAGGCTCAACAGCGCCTGCAACCATCGTGGCCAGGAGGAGAACTGTACCAGCTAACAGGATTAAAGAGAAGGAAATTGACCAGATCCACTGAAGGAAGGCTGACTTCCAGGTAGTAGAGGGGGGAGAAAGAGCCAGACTCAACAGCGCCCTCCACCATTGTGACCAGAAGAGGACCAGCACTAGCTGACAACAAAAGGGCAAAGCAACGAATCAGGCCAGGCCATCTAAAAAGCACAGGAGGAGCCAAACCTCAGCAAGCTCACCATCCAACAGTACCCCTAGAACCACCCTCAGGGAAGGGACCAATTCCCACACCACAGGGGATAAAAACAGGCTGAAATTAGGAGGCACAGCACTCCAAAGCATACCAATAAACGCAAAGAAATATGGGTAAATCAAGGAGAACCCTAACATCTGAAGATACGGAGACAAACCCTAACAAGTTTCCAAGTCTGCCAAAACGCACAGATCCGTGGGAAGGCGACCTAAAAGCAGCAATGAGGATGGAAATGCAACAATTGATAAAAGATATGAAAGAAACATTAGCTACCAAGTACAAGAAATCTATGGATGAACGAATCAGCCTAATTAAAGAAGAAATGTTAAAGAACATGAGAGATTCCATACAAAAAGTATTGAAGGAACTAAAAGACAAAGTAACAAGCCTTACAAGCAGAAACACAGAGTTGGAGAAACACATTGAAGAACTCGAAGAAAAACTGCAAACAAAAAATGATTAAGAAACCAATAAAGAAATAAAAGGCAAAGCACTGGAAGGAAAAGTCCAATATCTAATGAACAAAGACAAAGGAAACAATCTAAGAATTGTGGGTATACCAGAAGGGGAGGAAATAGGGAAAGGGGAAGAACAAGTAGTCAGAGAGATAATAGCAGAGAAATTCCCCACCCTCTGGTAAGAAACTTCAATGCTAATCCAGGAAGTGAGAAAAGTCCCTAATAAAATAGACCCTAATAAACCAACACCAAGACATATAGTAATCCCAATGGCAAAAAAAAAAAAAAAGAGAAAGAGGAACTCCTTAAAGCAATAAGAGAGAAAAAAAACCTCAAGTACAAAGGTAGGGACATAAGAATCAAACCAGATCTTTTATTCGAAAAATTCAAGCAAGAAGACAGTGGAATGACATATTTAAACGACTGAATGAAAGAAACTTCCAACCTAGGGTCCAATACCCAGCAAAACTATCATTCATATGGGAGGGCAGACTAAAAATTCTCAAACAAGAAAGAACTTGTACTATTTGTGCAAACAAAACCAATCCTAAATGACCTGCTCAGAGATGAATTACACGATCCAAACCCCCGATTGTAACAAAAACCACCCTACACAACACAACTGCAAAACAGTGGGTCAGAACAGAATTCCCAGACATAAACCCCAAGATATACAGCCAACTAATATTTGATAAAAGAGGCAAGAACCTGAAATGGAACAAAGAAAGTCTATTCAACAAATGGTGTTGGTACAATTGGAAAACCACATGTACCAAAGTGAAGATTGACCCATACTCACCCCTTACACAAAAGTCAACTCAAAATGGATCAAAGACCTTGAAATCAGACCCGAATCTATAAAGTTCATTGAGAATAAATAGGCAGAACACTCGAAGACCTATATATCAAAAAGGTCTTCGAGAATGGAGCACCAATGGCAAGAATTTTAGTATCAAACATAAACAAATGAGACTACATCAAACTAAAAAGCTTCTGCATGGCAAAAGAAACCTTATTTAACGCAAGAAGACAGTTAACAGAATCGGAAAAAAATCTTTTCACTTGACATATCAGATAAAGGGCTGATATCTAGAACATACAAAGCACTCAGAAAGCTGAGCCACCTAAAACCAAATAAAGCCATAAAAAATGGGGAGATGAAATGAATAGACACTTCTCTGAGGAAGACAAAAGAATGGCCAACAAACACATGAAAACATGCTCACCTTCAGTCATCATTAGAGAGATCCAAATCAAGACAACAATGAGATACCACCTTACACCAGTGAGGATGGCTCACATAAAAAATAATGGGAACAATCTCTGTTGGCGGGGATGCGGTATGAAAGGAACTCTCATACACTGCTGGTGGGAATGACCCCTAGTCCAACACCTATGGAGAACAGTTTGGAGAGTGCTCAAAGAACTCAGAATTGAGCTGCCATTTGACCCAGCAATTGCTCTCCTAGGTGTATACCTCCAAGTTGGAAGGACATTCATTCCAAAATATGTGTGCACCCCACTATTTATCGCAGCACTCAGTATAATAGCCAAGTCTTGGAACCAACCTCGATGTCCAACAACAGATGAATGGATCATTAAGATGTTGTATCTATACACAATGGAATATTACATGGCAGTCAGAAATGATACAATCACAGACTTTGGAGCAACATGGATGGACCTAGATCATATTATATTAAACGAAGTAAGTCAGAAGACAAAAGATAAACACAGAATGGTAGCACTATTCTGAAGCACCCAGAACATACATCTTATACACAACTAATACTTAACATCAAATAACAGGGTTTAACAGGGTATAAACTCCAAACACTGTAATAGTCAACATATTCTCGGGAGCAGTGCCCAAAATACTTGAAAAAGGAACAACGCAAACTCTTGACTACACATTATACCACAAAGAAAACAGCAACACCAAAAACAGCAGCACAGAGAGAACAGGTATGTAATCAGCCTTCCACAACAAAGGCCCACAGTAATCTCTTAGAGATCGTATACAGGTACACAGGTAAAGAACACCACGGGAAATCACTGTCTCCAATGGAAACATCCCATAACACTATGTTTTAATGCCTTTATCTTACTATATTTAAAATAACTTCTGAGCTTTTATGTCCACAGGTGTCCTTGGATACAAATGGGGACAAAATAAGACGGCAGCTCGGGATACCACATGAGATACCATACCTAGCTTGCACTACGAGATGGCCCCAAGAAAACTCTTTAACATACACTTTATCTCTAGGTTATACCTTCTTTTAGGAATTGAAGCACATGACCAGTCAGACCACCGAAACAGTAACTGCGATGTACATACTTAAACTACAGGCTCTATTCTTCGAACACATTCAAGCAAACTAGCATTCCCTTGCTATTCTCTCCTCTATTCTCACTACTTTCTTTTTTCTTTTTTTTATTTTCTATTCTTCTCTTTACTTTTTTCTTTTCTCTTCTCCCTTTCTTTCTTTCTAATGTATTTTCTCTTTTCTCCCTTCCTACCCCTTCCGTATACCTTCCCCTTTCCCCCCTTTGGAAATCCAACTATCCATTCACCCCTCAATCCCATCCAGACCTCCGCTATATTAAAACTCTCCACCCTCAGTTCTTAATCTATTAGGTATCAAGATTGACCACCTACCCCAACGAACCAGTACCCAGCACTCAGGCGAGGGGACACCCAGTCAAACCCACACTTCGTCTCCTGCAAGAAAATGCAGCCAACTCCCCTGCAGATTCATGCTGCGTGGCCCTCCCTACCAACTTACCCTAACGTGGACTGTTACTTGAAACCGGACTTAGGTCCAAAAGTATCCCCAATGCAAGAACTGTTCCAAGACCTCCCTGCCGCAAATCTTTTGCCAATCTGAAGAAGATCAGGGGATGTGATGGAAAGATGCCTGGGAAACCACACACCACAAGAAAAACACAAAAGACAATGGAAAAAAACTGTACTTCCAACATAAGCATAAGACCTGTATTACACCACCTCTTTACCTGCTTTTCCACAAATGTGAGATAGTCTTTTGCATCACTTTGGTCTTTAAATACTTTGCTAACTCATTTTTTGAAAACAAAATGTCTGTCCTACATATACTTATGTAAGCACATACATTTTTATTCCCTATTTTTATTCTATTTTTTTTATCTTTTTTGGGTATGTAACCTGTTTCTGTTTTCACCTTTGACCACCCCCAAATGCACCGACAATATAATGTAGCACCATTTCCCCCTGCAAAGGCACACTAAAAAAAGGGGAAATCTTACATATAAAAAAAGAGCTTTTATCTGCTAGAGATAGGAACTCATAGTTGTTTACAATACAGGGATATCTCCTACCTTGAAAATATGTCATGTGGAATAAACTTAGACCTCAGGTGATTAGATACCATCCGTCCAGCCTTGAAACCTGGATCCCTGACATAGAAACGGCACAATTCTTCACAACTGCTACAGGAAACAAATCCTATCCTGGAAAGCCTTAATACTGCGAGGTCACCAACAAGTGCCAGCTGTAATATGACATCCTGACAATGAGTAAAATGGGAACAACTTGACCTAAGTGCAGGTTATCCTACCTTACCAGCTAACGACAAGACAAAATCAGAAGCCAAGATTGCGAGTTACAGATGACTGGCTGCTAGAACCATGACCAGACTGCATACAGCCTGGGACCAATAAAAAAGCCCTAGCCTAGGGTTTGAACTATGACCTGCACAATAAACATGATCCCCAGTTACAAAGATCTGGCAGAGACCATTGAAATGGAATGGGGTTTCTGGAAGCACAAAGAAAGACACTATCCTAGGTGCCATCCTAGGTTCAGTGCAAAGACCAAGATTACCAACCACAGAAGATGGATTAAATGACACTGAGTGAACAGAACTTCTAGAACCACAAAGACTGACTTCATCATAAGTCCCACCCCTGGATCTGTGCAGATACTGAGATCCCTAGACACAGATGCCTGATTGTATCACCCAGGACAGAGCAGAAGTATTCCAAACACCACAAAAGCACCACCGGGAGAGTAAATGATCCTGAACAGAGTCTATAGTTGATCCCATGACAATACACTCCAAGGGCGGAGAAACCCCATATCTCTTAGGCCAAGTGAATTCCTTTTTGAATGACCCCAATATTTACTGTGCCAGGGCAGGGGAAAAAAAGCACAAAACATTCTTTAATTTTTATGTATTTTTACCTTCATTTATTATTATTATTATTATTATTATTATTATTTTCTTTTTATTTACCTATCTACTTTTGGTCAATTTCTCTGGGTGTGATTATTGAAGTTGTTGTCCCCAGTTATACTTATTTTTTCTCTTCCTTTCAGTTCTTTCTTTATATTCTATGCCATGTTTCTTATATCAACACCATGGCTTTTTTTTTTTTGTGGTGCTTATCGTTATTGTTGGAGTCCTCACTGGATATTTGACACTTCTTTTTGTACTGGTGGAGTGTTTCACCTTCTTTCTCTCCTTTGTCTCTCAAACCAATGATGAGAGCCTCTAGAAGAATTGCGCTTATTTTCAGCGTATTAGACTTTTACCCCAGTTTATTACTTTTCTCTCCTTCAAACAAAACCACGTAACTTGAACTAGCTAGTCCTGCCCCCCAGTTAGAGGGGGAAATAAGGGAGGCACCAGGACAAAACAGGTGCAAGACTACTAAGTAGTAGGCAAGATACAGTGGGGACTACATATTCTAGCAACCCTGGGGGTGAGGGAAGAGGATATGGGAGGTGGAACAAAAACGGAGGTGTAGGGAGGACAATTTGGTGATGGGAATCCCCCCTGATTTTATGTAAATATGTACCTAAACATTATTGTCAACAATATGTAAGCCACTATTATCAAAATAAAAATTATATTAAAAGAAACTCATCCCTGTTTGTGGTGAGCTTCATGAGGTGAGCTGTAAATTCCAGCCCTTCTTTCTTTTGTGTCTGAAAATTATTATTGCAAGAATGTCTTTCATTTATCTTAAAACCCATAAAAGAGTGAGAACATTCTGTGTTTTTCTCTCTCTCTGACTTATTTCACTCATTGTAATAGATTTCATGTACAACCATGTATAGGAAAATTTTATGACTTCATCTCTCCTGACAGCTGCGTGATATTCTATTTGTATATGTACCACAGTTTCCTTAGTCATTCATCTGTTGAAGGGTATCTTGGTTGTTTCCAGAGTCTTGCTATGGTAAATAGTGCTGCAATGGATATAGATGTAAGGAAGGGTTTTTTATGTTGTAATTTTGTGTTTCTAGGGTATATTCCTAGAAATGGTATAACTGGATCATATGGGAGCTCGATTTCCAATTTTTGTAGGAATCTCCATATCGCTTTCCATAAAGGTTGAACTAGACAGCATTCTCACCAGCAGTGGATAAGAGTTCCTTTCTCTCCACATCCCCGCCAACACTGTTTGTTCTCATTCTTTGTGATGTGTGCCAATCTCTGTAGTGTGAGGTGGTATCTTCTCGTTGTTTTGATTTGCATCTCCCTGATGATTAGTGATTTGGGGCACTTTATCATGTGTCTTTTGGCCATTTGTATTTCTTCTTTATCAAAGTGTCTGTCCATTTCTTCTCCCCATTTCTTGATGGGATTAGATTTTTTTTCTTGTAAAGTTCTGTCAGTGCCTTGTATATTTTGGAGATTAGCCCACTGATCTGAGGGCCTGTCTTTATTCCAGTACCATGCTGTTTTGATAACTATCGCTTTGTAGTAAAGTTTAAAGTTGGGGAAATTAATTCCTCCCATATTCTTTTTCCCAATGATTCATTTAGATATTCTAGGGTGTTTATTGTTCCAAATGAATTTCAAAAGTGCCTGATCCACTTCTTTGAAGAATGTCTTGGTTATCTTTAGAGGGATCGCATTAAATCTGTACAATGCTCTGGGGAGTATTGCCATTTTAATGATGTTAATTCTGCCAATCCATGAGCAGGGTATATATTTCCATTTCTGCATGTCCTCTCTTATTTCTTTTACAAGGGTTTTATAGTTTTCTTTGTATAGGTCCTTCACTTTTTTAGTCAAGTTGATTCCAAGATATTTGAGATTGTGTGGCACTATTGTGAATGGGGTTGTTTTCTTAATGCTCATTTCTTCCTTATTACTATTGTTGTATAGAAAGGCCATTGATTTTTGTGTGTTAATTTTGTAGACTGCCACCTTGCTATATGAGTCTATTGTTTCTTAGAAGCTTTTTGGTAGAGTCTTTAGGGTTTTCTAAGTAGAGTATCATGTCATCTGCAAACAGCGAGAGATTGACTTCTTTCTATCCTATCTGGATTCCCTTGATATCTTTTACTTGCCTAATCGCTATAGCAAGTACTTCCAGTGCTATGTTGAATAGGAGTGGTGAGAGAGGACAGCCTTGTCTTGTGCCAGAATTTAGAGGGAAGGCTTTTAGTTTTTTTCCATTGAGGATAATATTTGCCACTGGCTTGTGGTAGATGGCCTTAACTATATTGAGAAAGGTTCCTTCCATTCCCATCTTGCTGAGAGTTTGATCAAGAATGGGTGTTGGACCTTATCAAATGCTTTCTCTGCATCTATTGATATGATCATGTGGTTTTTATTTTTCTTATTGTTGATGTTGTGTATTATGTTGATAGACTTACGGATGTTAAACCATCCTTGCATTCCTGGGATGAAACCTACTTGATCGTAGTGGATGATCTTCTTAATGAGGTATTGAATCGTATTTGCCAGGATTTTGTTGAGGATCTTTGCATCTGCATTCATCAGCGATATTGGTCTGTAATTTTCTTTTTTCGTAGCATCTCTGTCTGGTTTAGGTATCAGGGTGATGTTGGCTTCATAAAAGCTATTTGGGAGTGTTTCCGTTTGTTCAATTTCATGAAAGAGTCTTGCCAGGATTGGTAGTAGTTCCTCTTGGAAAGTTTGAAAGAATTCATTAGTGAATCCATCTGGGCCTTGGCTTTTGTTTTGGGGCAGATATTTGATTACTGTCTTAATTTCCTCAGTAGTGATGAGGTTGTTTAGATATCCTACATCCTCTTCATTCAACCTTGGAAGATTATAAGAGTCCAAGAATTTATCCATTTCTTCCAGGTTTTTATTTTTCGTGGCATAGAGTTTCTCAAAGTAGTTTCTGATTACCCTTTGAATCTCTGCCATATCAGTAGTGATCTCTCCTTTTTCATTCCTAATACAAGTTATCAAATTCTTCTCTCTCTCTTTATTTGTTAGTTTTGCCAGTGGTCTATCAATCTTGTATATTTTTTCAAAGGACCAATTTCTGCTTTCTTTGATCTATTGGACTGTTTTTTTGGGTTTCCACTTTGTTGATTTCTGCTCACAGCTTTGTTATTTCCTTCTGTCTCCCTATTTTTGGATTCTTTTTTGAGCACTTTCTAATTTTATGAGTTAACCTATTCAGGTATGCCCCTTCTTTTTTCTTGATGTGTGCTTGCAAAGCTATAAATTTTCCTCTCAGTACCGCTTTTGCTGTGTCCTATAAGTTCTGATAGTTTGTGTCTTTATTGTCATTTGTTTCCAGGAAGGTTTTGATATCCTCTTTGATTTCATTTCAGACCCAGTGGTTATTCAGTATTATGCTGTTTAACTTCCAGGTATTAAAGTTTTTCTTCTGTGTCCCTTTGTAGTTCACATATAATTTCAGGGCCTTGTGGTCAGCGAAGGTAGCCTGCAAAATTTCTATCCTCTTGATATTATGGAGGTATGTTTTATGTACTAGCATGTAGTCTATTCTGGAGAATGTCCCAGGTACATTAGAGAAGAATGTGTATCCAGGTTTTTTGGGGTGGAGTGTCATATATATATATATATATATATATATATATATATATATATATATATATATATATATATATATATATATATATATATATATATACTAGGCCTCTTTCTTCCATTTCTCTTCTCAGGTATAGTACATTCTTGTTGGGTTTCAATCTGGTTGACCTACCAAGTGTTGACAATGCCATGTTGAGTTCTCCCACAATTATTGTATTGTTGTTATTGATACTATTTTTCAAATTTGTCAACAATTTTATTAAATATTTTGCTGGCTCCTCATTCGGTGCATATGTGTTTAGGAGACTGATTTCTTCCTGCTGTACAAATCCCTTAATACAAAATGTCCATCTTTGTCCCTTATAAGTTTCTTGAGTATAAATATTGCATCATCTGATATTAGTATGGCCACTCCAGCTATTTTTATGCGTATTGTTTGCTTGGATGATTTTTCTCCAGCCTTTTATTTTGAGTCTATGCTTGTTTTGACTGTTGAGTTTTTTGATTCATTTAGCCACTCTATGTCTCTTAACTGGTGCATTTAGTCCATTGACATTGAGAGGAAGAATTGTCCTGGGATTTAGTGCCATTTTTCTATTGAAGTTTGGTGTCTCTGTTGGTCATTCTTGTCTTAAAGTAGGTCTTTCAGTTTTTCTTTTAAGACTGGTTTTGAGTCTGTAAAGTTTCTGAGCTGCTGTTTGTCTGTGAAACCATGTATTGTTCCTTCAAACCTGAAATTGAGTTTTTCTGGGTGCAGTATTCTAGGCGATTCATTTATTTCATTGAGTTTTTTCATTATGTCCCACCACTGCCTTCTGGCCTTGAGTGTTTCTTGTGACAGGTCTGCGGTAAATCTCAAGGATTTTCCCTTGAATGTAATTTCTTTTTTTTTATTTTGCTGCGTTCAGAATTCTGTCTTTATCTATGGGGTTCGTAATTGTGACTAGGATGTGTCTTGGGGTGTTTTTTTCTGGGGTCTCTTTTAGTTGGTACTCTTCGGGCATGCAGGATTTGATCACATGTATTCTTTAGCTCTGGTAGTTTCTCTTTAATGATGTTCTTGACCATTGATTCTTTCTGGAGATTTTCTTCCTGGGTCTCTGGGACTCCAATGATTCTTAAGTTGTTTCTGTTGAGCTTATCATAGACTTCTATTTTCATCTGTTTTCATTCTTTGAGTAATTTTCCCATTGTTTGACCATTTGTTTTAAGGCTTTTTTCCAGTCTCTTCTGATGTATGTACTTGTTATTCATCTCCTGTTTCAGTGTACTAATTTTTTCCTCAGCTGCTCTTTACCTGTGGGAAAGCTCATTAGTTTTTTTCTTCAATTCATCTACTGAGTTTTTCAGACCTGTTATTTGACCTGAAATTTCAGTTTGGAGTTTTCTAATTTCTATCTACATATTCTCTTGGTTCTTATTAGTGTTCTCTTCTATACTTTCTTTGAGTTCTTTGAACATATTTCATATTGCGACTCTAAACTTTTTATCTGAGAGACTGACTAGTTGGTTGGCCATGTTTTGGTCATCTGAGTTGCCATATTCATTCTCTATATCTGGCGTTGGCCTGCATTTTTCCCCATTGTCACTTGTATTGTGGGTTTTTTCTACGTGTTGTGGTTGTATTCATTGGTTAAATGATGTGAGCTGCCATTCCGCTTTGCTACGCAGCCCGCTCCTCTCACTCCTACCTTTCTGGGTGTATCAACTCAACTCCAGGTAAGGCTATCCATCCACAGATGAGCCACACACAGAATTAAATCAGGCCGAAAATGCAGCACAGCACAGAAGACAGGCAGATAAGGGTGATGGCATCTGAGTTCCAGCAGAGTTCCAGTATTTTAACTTTCACTGGAAACATGTGTATAAGTGACTCAAATTATTTATAACTATATTTCTCCAAGGTAATCACAAAATTATTGCAATATTAATTTTGAGGTTACAATTAAACTTTAACAAGCATGGAAATTCACTAATACAATATTCACCAACTGTATCTTCAGAGTTTCTCCGGGGTAATATTCCACACAAGTTTATTTGAACTTGGTTATAGAACCAAACTGACAACATGATTCATCAGGGTCTGGCATATATTCCAGAAGCAGAGGGCTTGCAAGCTTCTAGAAAAATATGTAAAATCAGAAAATGAAACCTTTTTTTAAAAAAAATATAAGTGGTTAAAGTCATTTTATAAATGAAGAGAATGAAGTTTGAAAAGTTAATGACTTGCTTAGTGCCACATGTGTCTACAAATTGTAGACATGCTAGAATTTAAACCGAGACCTCCCTGTAAAAAGTTTGTATCCTACCTACATTGAACTCTTTTTTACATGTAATTTCTTTGATTTAGAACCTAGAGAGTCACCCATATTGCAAACAGTAATGAGGTATGTAGTGTGGCTAAGAAAAGAGCTTAATGAGGGGCCGGCGAGTTGGCGCTAGAGGTAAGGTGTCTGCCTTGCAAACGCTAGCCAAGGAAAGCCCGCAGTTCGATCTCCTGGCATCCCATATGGTCCCCCCAATCCAGGGCAATTTCTGAGCGCTTAGCCAGGAGTAACCCCTGATCGTCAAATGGGTATGGCCCAAAAAATCAAAAAAAGGGGGGCTTAATGAAACAAATAAGTTGTAAGAGAATTCTAAAAACCAGAAAAAGTTGCTAGGTTGCTGCTCTTCTAAAGATCAATTAAAGTGTAAAGGTGAACATGAGTACATCAAAGAAAATAGAATAAATTTCAACTGAAACAAGTATTTAGCTTAGGTTCTCTATTAAAGGTGATCAAAGAAAAATGATGAGTACTGTGACCTAGTCAAGTACACAGACTAACAAAGCACCAATGATAGAAATAAAGTGGAACTTAGACATCAGAGTCAGAACTGAATGACCTCCAGTAGGTTTAGAAAAGTCTATCACAAATTTATATTTTTGCCTATCATTAGATAGATCTATCATTAGACAGAGTTGAAATCTAGAGATTTTGAAGTAAACCTAAAACTATGGTGTTGAGTTCAGTGTCTGTTAGACACATACATACACACTACCCTTAGAACCTTTGTTTTAAACCTGGAAGTGGGAGGAGAGGCATTTGCTTCTTGTGAAGTATAAGACATATAAGCCAGCACCATGTTTTCTAATTACAAAAGTTATTAGAAATGGCTGACCATCTTGTAAAGCAGCCAGTCTGTGCTCAGTAAGCCAAGGATCAGTTAACAGGGGTAATATCTGACAGTTTTTTCAGATAGAAATGAGTCTTTGAACATTCACTTGTTGCTGTGATTTGTGTTACCCAAGTATCAAGTGGGTTTGACTTACATATCTTATCTCAAGTATCTTAGCATGAACAAAGGGAGGAAACATTTCAATTATTTGTGGAAACCTCCATAGAAGAAATTCATGTGAATTACTGGCCTCCTAGTGAATAATTTTAAGTCCCCAAACCCCCACTGCTTTTACTTGCTGACCAATATAATGTTCTACTTGCTGAATGTTAAAGCTGTCCAATTGCTGGACAACAAAGTACCAATTTTAGTGGCTAAAAACTGAAGCTTACATTTGCTCATGATTTTTTAGGCCATTAATTCAGAAGATGCATGTCGACAACCGTTTTTTTGCTTAGTCTCTCATGTGGATTTTGTCATATGACATCTAGGGCTGAAATTATCTGAAATTTTGAATGGGCTGGATTTCCAAATGGCACACAGACACACTCATATATGTATATGTCTATATTTATCTATATACAGCAGGAACTGATACAAACTATTTATTAGCCAGTTTAGTTGGGGCTGAATAACAGAAAACTGTCTCCAAGAGGACAAACTCACAATGGTCATTTTTCTGCATTGTATTTGACTTCTACCAGAATATCCCAAGTTACTTTGAGTTAATTAGGTGCTACCAAGCACTTGCAAGCATCTAGCCTTGCAAGTTGATTCTACCATTCTCTACCCTAATTATGAGCCTACAAGCATAGTTTACCATTGTTGATAAGAGAAGTGTTGATAAATTTGGATATTTTAATACTATATATTATAGATGGACTGGAGTCCCCTTCACCAAAGATATAGAAATAACCTCATTAACAGTGAATGTGACCTCATTTGGAAATATGCTCTTTTCAGGTGATCAAATTAAGATATCATTAGAGTGGGCTTATTTCACCGAATCCATTATGGTTGTGCATTTACAGAACGGGAACATTGTTCACAGAGACTTGCTCACACAGCAAGAGATTCAGAAAAAGATAAAGGGAGTTATTGGAGTGATGATAAGGAACCACTAGGGAAATCCTAAATTTTGTCAGCAAAAAGCCAGAAGCGATGTGATATACACAGAACAAATATTTCCCTATCAATGCACAGAAAAAATATAATAACTAATAATAACTAATAATAACTAATAATAAATAATAATAATAAATGCTAATAACTCAGTCTTGGAGTTCTGGCCCTCAGACCCTTGAGACACTATATTTTATTAGTCATGCCCCCTAGTTTGTAGTACTTTGTTGTCAAACTTGGGAATCTAATACCCTTCTGCAGTGGCTAAAATAATCCTAATTTTGCCAAAGAAGACAAGCCCAGAAAAAAAGATCTATCCTATCTTAGACTCCCTTGCTCCTCCAGAGACAATCATATAATACTGATTTCCCAAGGATTTCTGTAAAGGCCTTGCTTATCTGATAAAGGGCTACTCCTTTCTTTGTCCATGTCTTCTTCTGCAATGTGAACATATGGTGTACGATGGACTAATCATCTTTAAATATAAGATCAAGAAGGTAAAAATAATCAGTATCCCTGAAAACAGTTCAGGGATTCCCTTTGCTCAACAGGCAACAAATCAGATGATTGTTTTGTAAAAGGCACCATTTTATATGTTTGAGATAGTCTTTCCTCTTATCTCTATAGACATTTTTTGATCTCAGAAATATATAATTTCAACTTAATGAGATTAGTTCAGGCAAAAGTTGTGGCTGTAATGCTATGGTTTCCTCAAAGAAAGCCTCCTGCCAAATTAGCCAGGAGAGCTTCATGGAGCTACCTCTGGGATGATCTCAAAAGATATACAGTCATAAAACTCTCTGTCAACTTCCAAAGGATCTGAGAGGTAGGGAAATGGCTTTATCTTCTTCCATTAGAAACACGACCTCCTGAGATTACTGGTGATCAGATTGGTGCGCTCTGAAGCCCCAGATTGCTGAAAGCAGTCTGGCTAAGGTGACTAGCTGTTCTCATAGCAGCCACCACTTCAGGACTCCTAGCAACAGAGGCCTTCTAGACTGTCCTGGGAGACACTTCAGCCTGGCACAGAATAGATAAGTTTCCTTTGTTCTCCAGAGGGCTAATCAACAGCAATTTAAAAGCAATCACATCACAGATAAAGTGAAACAGGGCCTAGAATATGATTGCTAGCTTCCTTTTAGTTATAATGTCCTTTTAGTAGTCCATTTTCCATAATCACAACAATATCCCAACATTCCCAAATTTCTTCTTTCAAATATAGAAGCCACAGCCTTAAATGCTGCCACAGAAAGCAAGAATACTCAGGTTCCTTCAGAACCCGTTTTGACTTTCCTCTTGCTTTATGAAATCCAGTCAAATGATTACTGTGGTCCAAAAGAGGCATCAGAGGCCACTAGGTTAAATATACTCTGTGCATCCAAAGTAATCACCATCATCTGGACCAGATGAATGTGTATGACTCCTTTCAGAGATCGTAGCTCAGAGGAACCTAAACTTCACTTCCGTATTCCTCACCTTCTTCTGAAAGCAATTAGAAAAATTCAGACTGAAAATAACAGGGGAATATTAAGTGAACTTAAGAAGTTTCTTGATGGGGCCAGTGAGGTGGCGCTAGAGGTAAGGTGTCTGCCTTGCAAGCGCTAGCCAAGGAAGGACCGTGGTTTGTTCCCCCGGGGTCCCATATGGTACCTCCCAAGCCAGGGGCAATTTCTGAGCATTTAGCCAGGAGGAACCCCTGAGCATCAAACAGGTCTGGCCTGAAAACCAAAAAAAAAATAAAATAAAATAAAGAAGTTTCTTGGTTAAAAAGAAAGTGAGGGCAAAGTAGTAACACACATCAGTGAAAAGACCCACCATCAAAATTGCCATTCAAGGGTCATGCACCTGGTTTAAAACTCTTGAAACTACAGTTGCCTAATCTTTAGATGAGTTTAAAGTACCGCAATGCTTATTGAGAGTATTAAACAAGAAAAAGTTATGTTCAATGACTTTATAATCAATGACCTCCTAACCTGCTGTACCATGCTGGGATTCTCCTGAATAAGAGCAGGATCAAGGAAAGATTTAAACTTCTGTGTCCCTTAAATATCAGGGGTCATAGTGTCTCTTTTATTGTACCCATGTTACCTGCCACAGTGTTTACTATGATACAGTGACACAGTAATAAATAAAGGTAAGAGTGAAGGGAGAGGAAATGAAAGAAATAAGTGCATTAAAATGACCTTTACTGATATAAGAACATTTTGGAAACTGGTATAAAACCAGTGGTGCAGCAAGCTAGCAATAAAAATCAGTTCTTACTAACATACTGAATTACATGCCCAAAGTTTCCCCTACTGGCAGTATCAAGTGAAAGATTGCTGTGGAATTCCCCTGAATTGAGGAAAAGAATTAAAGGCATATTGAAAAAATAAAATATGCTAAGCGTATTAAAAAGATAATCTCGAGCCATTCATTAACTCCCCCATTCACAATCTTACCAGGAACTCTCAAGTCCTTGTCCGCTAGCCATCTCCATGCTTAAAAATATTCAGTTTCCTGGGGCTGAAGTGGTGGCGCAGCAGTAGGGTATTTGCTTTGCACGTGGCTAACCTAGGACAGACAGTGGTTGGATCCCCTGGCGTCCCCAAGCCAGGGGCAATTTCTGATTGCATAGTTGGGAGTAACCCCTGAGTGTCACCTGATGTGTCCGAAAAAAATTCAGTTTTCATTATATGTTTATTATTTTTAGGTTTACGTTTTGGGTAAAAGCTGGCAGTGCTCAGGACCATTAAATGCCAGGGGGGGAAAAACCAGTCCTCCCGAATTAACAGCAAGTTCTTGTCGCATTGAAATATCTCTAAATCCCTTAATTTTCTTTTTGATATTTAATACTAGCATAGATTCTTTAGCTATTAAAATATTTTCTCCGGGTGTATTAAAGTACTGTTAAAATGTTACACTATTATTTTAATTGGTATAGGATATGATTGGACATGTGTACACCACTAAAATGTTCTCAAAAGTTTCGTTAATGCATAATTACAAGATTTCTTGTGGTACCATTTAAGATACATCCTTAAATATTTCAAGACACAATAGAGAATTTTTATTGAATCATGATGAGATACATAGTTACAAAGTTATAGATAGTTGAATTTCAGCTATACAATGCTTAACCACCCCTTTCTTCACCATTGTAGTCACTTTTTTCATTCCCCAGCCTTTTAATTTTAGAAACTTTGATTTGCAATACTCTTACAGAAAGGGTATCATACATTTCATTTTACCTCCTTCCAGAACACATTTTTGTTAGAATAATAATTTCCAGTGAAGCACGATATATTATTATTAGTTCTAATCACCATGCTGTAACAAGCATTTAACTTACTCATCTTCTTTTTTTTTAACTTACTCATATTTTAACTAGAAGTTTATTCATTTTACTTCCTTCACTGACTGATCTTTCTTACACCAGCATGTCAGTCCTGGGCATTATATGCTCTTCCTGCTTCTGAGTAGAGCAACTTAGGGATCCCTGCCAACTATCTCAGATTTATTGTCTGAATGACCTTCCACACTTTATCTGCTTCTAAAATAACACATAATCTATAATCACTATATTAAATAGCTAGCCTCCCAATTATATAAAACAGCTACCTCCAGACATGAGGAAATGGTGTGTATAAAGGTTTAATTACCTTTGCAGGAATACTCAGCCCATTTACAAATTGGTAGTCATACAGCAAGGCTTTTTCAAACATGTACACTAATTATTACATAACACTCCCTTCTAGGTGGGAAATATTGAAAAGAAAGTTTGAGTCAATTCATACATCATAGGTCAAACACCATCTTCAGAAAATATTATGCTGTTATGTTGGCATATAAAAATAATTGAAGGAATTCGAGAGATAGTACAGCATACCGGGTACTTGCCTTGCACAAGGTGGCACAAGTTTATGTCTCTGCTTCCAATATGGCCCTCATTTCCCAGGAGTTATCCCTAAGAACAGAGACAGTAGAACCCCGAGATCTGCTGGATGTGACACATTTTTAAATTTTAATTTTATTGGAACTATTGTGATTTACAAAGTCCTTCATAGTTGTGTTTTAAACATACAATGAATCAGGGTCAATACCACTACCAGTGTCTACCTCTCTCCACAAATATTTCTCAAATGTATCCCATACCAACACCTCTACCCCCAATCTGCCAGTATAACAGGACCATTTTAAGTCTGGATTGTTAAATTTGGGTTTCTTGATTCCATTATTGTTAATTTTAGGAATTTATTTCTATCATTTTTTAACACTACCAATGCACCTGAGACCACTTGGACCCTGGGCCTCATCCTTTCATATTATATTTGTATATCTCTTCCTCCACTCAGTTTCTTTTCTGCTTTCTATATTCTGTGGCCAAGGAAGTTGCAGCCAACTCCCATTTAGACGATTGTATTTCTTTAGGCAGTTATTCTAAATGCCACATATAATTGACATCAATTTTTATTTATCATTCTTTTCTGGCTTCATTTAACTAGATCCATCCATGTTGCTGCAAATTGTATAATTGCATCATTTCTTAAGCTACATAGTATTCCATTGTATATATGTACCACAAATTCATGGACCACTCCTCTGTTGTTGGGCATCTAGGTTGATTCTTAGTCTTAGCTATTGTACTGTGTGCTGCAATAAATAGTAGTAGTATATATATTTTTAGATGAAAAATTTTTGACACAAAAATTTTGTGTGAATATACACACAACATTGGTATTTCTGGGTTGTATGTCAGCTCAATTTTGAGTTCCGTGAGATCCCTCCATATTGTTTGTCATAGGGGTTGGACTAGGCAGTATTCCCATCAGCAGTGAATAGAGGTCCATTTTACAACACATTCCTGCCAACAGACATTCTTCCTATTATTTTGATATGGTAGCACAGTATTTGAATCAATACTTTATTGTATATTCAGAAGAAGGGTTTGGTATTATCAGTTCTTTAATATAGGAGGTATCCTATGTATCAAACACAGGTAACATTCTTTGCTTTTTGTTTGTTTGTAATAATAATATCTCTATTTAAACACCGTGTAGTTGGGTTGCAGTCATAAAAAAGAACAAACTCCTTTACCAGTGCCACAATCCCACTACCAGTGCTCCCTCCCTCCACACCCCCCAAATTCGCCTGCATTTGAAACAGGCTTTTTACATCCCTCACTCACTGACATTGTCATGATAGTTCCCAGCGTGTTATTTCTCTAGCTGCACGCATCATTCTTTGGTGTACCTCATATATTGAGCTGGTCCTTTCGGCCCTCAACTCGGAATTATTTTAATGTCTTTTACTTTTCTTAAAACCCATAGATGAGTGAGACTATTCTGTGTCTCTCCCTCTGATTTATTTTAAATCAATAATTATATTAAAATTGATCAGTAATTAATAATCAGCAAAATAGATTCCATGTACATCCATGTATAGGAGAATTTCATGACTTTATCTCTGCTTTCAGCTGCATAATATTCCATTGTGTATATGTAGCAAAGTTTCTTTAGTCATTCATCTGTTGAAGGGCATATTGGTTGTTTCCAGAATCTGGCTATTGTAAATAGTGCTGCAATGAATATAGGTGCAAGGAATGAATTTTTGTATTGTGTTTTTGAGTTTCTAGGGTACATCCGTAAGAGTGGTATAGCTGGATCAAATAGGAGTTCAATTTCCAGTTTTTTGAGGAACCTCCATATTGTTTACCATAAGGGATGAACTAGACTGTATTCCCACCAGCAGTGAATGAGAGTTCCTTTCTCCTCACATCCCACCAGCACTCATTGTTCTTGTTCTTTGTGATGTGTGCCAGATTCTATGGTGTTAGATGGTATCTCATTGTTGCTTTGGTTTGCATATCCCTGATGATTAGTAATATGAAGGATTTTTTTCATTTGCCTTTTCACCATTTGTCTTTCTTCTTTGAGAAATTGTCTGTTCATTTCTTCTCCCCGTTTTTTGACAGGGTTATATATTTTTTTCTTGTTCATTTATGTCAGTAACTTGTATATCTTAGACATTAGCCCCTTATCTAATGGATATTGGGTGAATAACTTCTCCCATTCTGCGGGTGACCTTTGTACCCTAGGCATTATTTCCTTTGAGATGCAGAAGCTTTTCAGCTTAATATAGTCCTATTTGTGTATCTCTACTTCAACTTGTTTGGAGAGTATTCTTTCTTCCTTAAAGATGGCTTTAGTTTTACTGTCATGGATTGTTTTATCTATGTGTTGTTCTATATACTTTATGGTCTCAGGTCTGATATCAAAGTCTTTAATCCATTTTCATTTGACCTTTTTGCAGGGTGTTAGCTGGAGGTCTGAGTTTTCTTTTCTTTTTTTGCATGTGGCTGACCAGTTATCCCAATACCACTTATTGAAGAGGCTTTCCTTGCTTCATTTTGCATTTATTGCCCCTTTATCAAAGATTAATTGATTGTATATCTTGGGAGCATTCTCTTAATACTCTAGTCTGTTTCACTGATCTGAGGATCTGTCTTTAATCCAATATTAATGACTATAGCTTTGTAATACAGTTTAAAGTTGGGGAAAGTGTGCTAACATCCTTTGAACTAAAAAGTCTCAGAGAAATTTTTGAACCAATGATTTTAAATTATATTTTCTTATGTAAAAACCAAATGGAGAAATATATGCATTATATATAATTGTTTATGGATTATAATTAATTAAAATTTTAAAATTAAAGAGACAGGTGGATCAAACCTAAATAAACATAAACTTTCACAGCTCTCAAGCATTCCAAAGAATGGTGTCTACATATTAGTACTTTACTAGTGCCTCTGGAAATCTTTGTCCCACTTTACTACCTAGCAAATTTCCATGCAGCCTTCAATGCCCAAATAAACCCTGCTTCCTCTAGATTGCCTTCTTAGATCCCCTGAGTTGAAATTAATTATCACTTTCCTCTGAGACTCCAGCTCACTTTGCCAGTTCATCCAGCAATCTCTCTTCTATATTTCTTTTTATAAATTTTCTCCACACTCACTTCACATCTTAGGCATATTCTATCTACAGAAAACATTCCTTGAGTAATGCCCTTGCTCTGAGGTGTCTGGTCCATAGAAAGGTAGTCACTGATACTGAATCAAATTTTCTATGCCTTTAGAAGTACAGCATATTCATATTTGGAAAGCACTTCACAGATATATTGATTTTTACACCATGAAAAACAGCAAAAGAAATTGGTCTAATCAACAGCAGAGGTAAATAGTTTTGTTCCTTGTTTATTTCTTTAAAAAGGGCAGAGGAAAATAAAAAATGAGAATCAGAAGTATTTTCCAAAGGCCACACTACCAATGTAGATAGGTGCAAATCTAACCTTGCCCTTCTGATTTATAACAGAAAGGTATGGAAACTAAAAAGATAGATAGGGAGATTAGGTTAGAGAGACCACACAGCAGACTTCTGTGACCTTTTCTATAGGAATTACTTTAAGAACTCCAAAGGGAGGTTAGGAATTTCCAAAACAGCTACAGCTTTAGAATTTAATTTCTTCACTTCCCATTTAACTAGTATATCTCAGTACACAAAGTTTAGTCTTGTTTCTGAACCTAAATTCATCCCTGTTCCATACACCCTCTCTCAATTTTTGAACTGACTTGGAACTTCCTAATTTATTGCTGAGATTTATTTTGTTTTGGGGTCTACAAACAGAAGTTTTCAGGGGTTATACCCAGCATAGTGTTTAGTTAACAACATTATAGTGCAGACAATTGAACCTAGCTTTCCTGCATCTCCCTTGAAATTGCTTGGTTTTGTAAATCCCAAAGATTACATATCAGACCACCCTTCTCATTAAGAATGGCTTGTCTTTTCTAAGCCTTACTATATTACTTTGCTAAACATAGTATTTTATTCTTCTGAATGACCTGCAACATTAGATAAAGAAAGACCTTGTCCAACCTTTTGGAATAGCTCCCCAAAATTATTCTATGTTAATATTCTGCCCCTCTTACTTGGAGTGTTACTCAAATTGCCTAATTAACTCCAGAAATTTTTCAAAGGACTTTTTTCAATTGCTGCTCCTTACTATGAAAAATAAAAGTTGAGAACATTTTTGTTCTGCATGAAAGTGTATTCAAGAAATTGAACTTTAGGTTCTCCTTCCCAACATCAAAGGACACACAGATGATGGAATTTCATATCTACTTTTCCTACTTAGTGATTTGCACCCCTTTGCCCTCTCCCTGCTACTGAAATGTTATACCCTTATTCTTCCAAAATCTTTCACTGCTATTCTACTACAGTGAGTAAAATATCTTAGGCACTAAGCACAGAGATTATTTCAAATTTGGTGGGAGGGTTTATCAAAGCAAATCTTGGACAACTCTTGTTGAAGATCAAGTGCTATTCAATCTCTTGCTTTCACCAAAGTATAAAAATACTACTGGAATCTCAGCAAACCATTTTTTTGTTTAGGAGCCACAACCAAATACGCTCATGGGCTATTTGTAACTTTGTACTCAAAGTCACTACTAGAACTTCTTGGAAAATTCATGACATGTTAGGAATTGAACTGAGGTCCGCCACACAAAAGGCCAGAATGTTAAAACCTACCAGTGGTCGACAACCTTTTTTTTCAACTGAGCAAATCTCGCCAAAACCAAGATTGAAATTTATTATGAGAACCACACTGGGTGCGCACTGACAGAGGCTAGGAGCAGAGTCCTGATTTCTGGAGCAGCTGCCCGGCACACAGAAGAGCCAAATTAAAAGTGTAAAGAGCCACATGTGGCTTGTGAGCTGCAGGTTGCTGACCACTGACCTAGACTATCTCACAGGCCCCTTAAATAGTTGTCTATCTTTAAGTTTTATTTTATTTTTATTTTATCAAAGTACCAATATTCATAAACTTACTCATAGATAAATTTTAGACATACAATTTTTCAGCACTAATCACACCACCAGTGTTAACTTTCCTCCACCAGTGTCCTCAGATTCCTTCCTGGATTCTTCCCTGAACAGCCTGATATCGTGAAATGCACCTTTTTAAGTTTAGTTCTTGAAGTTTAGGTCTAAATATTTCAGTGTTGTTATCTCTGTGGTTTGAATATTTAGCTCTTACCAATGTACTGAAAACTCCTTGATTGCTGCCATCTTTTTAATCTCATCTGCCTCTTCTCCCCTGGACCTCCAACCTAATTAGTTCCTTCACTCTCTGGGTCAATAGTGATCTAAGCATTTCTGCTTTGAATAGTTACATTTATTCATGAAATTATTCTAAATACTATATATAAGTGATATCGTCATGTGTTTATCTTTTTCTTCTGGCTCAGTTAACATATCTTCCAGTTCCCTCCAACTTGCAGTGAATTGCATGATTCCATCATTTCTTTACTTGTGTGTGTCATATTCTATTGCATGTAGTACTATATCTTTATGATCCACTTGTGTATCATTGTGTAATGAGGTAAATTCCAAATCTTAGGTATTCCAGAATTTAGTGCTGCAGTAAATAATAATGGCATGCATATATCCTTCTAAATTAATATTTTAATGTACTAGAGATAAATACCCCAAATTTGAGTTACTGAGTCATATGGCAGGTCAGTTCTAGTTTACAGTGTACCCTCCATACACTTTTCCAAAGGAATTAGACCAGCAGCAGTGAATACTAGTTCTCTTCACTATCTTTCTAATGATATAGGAAGTTCCCAATATTTTTGTTTGTTTGTTTTGGGGTTACATACAATGACACTCAGGGGCTACTTCTGGCTATGTGTTCAGAAATTATGCTGGCTCCGGAGACCATATGGGATGCAGGAAATCAAACCCGTGTCTATCCTGGGTCAGCTACGTGCAAAGCAAATGCGTTACCACTGTGCTACCATTCAGGCCCCATTCTCAATATTTTTAATGTGTGCCATTTTCAGTAGTGGAAGAAGATACCTCACTATTGTCTTGATTTAGATTTTCATAATAATAAATTACTCCTTCTCCTCAATATACTTTGGGTCAAGGGTGATCTAAGCATCTCTGCTTTAACTGTTTTTACGCTGTTTTAAAAGTGCTTAATACTGCCTAACCCAAGGGAGTAAGAAATGGCTGGATGTGGGGGTTTCCAGGCAGAGTGCAGATTGCTCTACCTGCAGAGTCTCCACCCGGCAGTGCTTCTTCTGAGGAAACTGAGGACCTGAAGGGAACCCTGTCCTACTCTTCTCTGTCTTTCCTGAACTCTGGAAGCTCTCTTCAGATCCCTGGAAAGCGAACCCCAAAAAAACTACATTCGGAAGCTAGCCAGCGAACCAGTGAGTGAGTAAGAAATGGCTGCATGTGGGGGTTTCCAGGCAGAGTGCTGATTGCTCTACCTGCAGAGTCTCCACCCGGCTGTGCTTCTTCTGAGGAAACTGAGGACCTGAAGGGAGCCCTGTCCTACTCTTCTATGTCTTTCCTGAACTCTGGAAGCTCTCCTCAGAGCCCTGGGAAGCGAACTCCAAAAAAACTACTTTCGGAAGCTAGCCAGCGAGCCAGAGAGTGAGTAAGAAATGGCTGGATGTGGGGGTTTCCAGGCAGAGTGCTGATTGCTCTACCTGCATAGTCTCCACCAGGCTGTACTTCTTCTGAGGAAGCTGAGGACCTGAAGGGAGCCCTGTGCTACTCTTCTCTGTCTTTCCTGAACTCTGGAAGCTCAACTCAGAGCCCTGGGAAGCGAACCCCCAAAAAACTGAAGCTACCCAGCAAGTGAGTGCGTAAGAAATGGCTGGATGTGGGGGTTTCCAGGCAGAGTGCTGATTGCTCTACCTGCAGAGTCTCCACCCGGCTGTGCTTCTTCTGAGGAAACTGAGGACCTGAAAGGAGCCCTGTCCTACTCTTCTCTATCTTTCCTGAACTCTGGAAGCTCTCCTCAGAGCCCTGGGAAGCGAACCCCAAAGAAACTACATTCAGAAGCTACCCAGAGAGCCAGTGAGTAATAAATGGCTGGATGTGGGGGTTTCCGGGCAGAGTGCTGATTGCTCTACCTGTAGAGTCTCCACCCGGCTGTGCTCCTTCTGAGGAAACTGAGGACCTGAAGGGAGCCCTGTCCTACACTTCTCTGTCTTTCCTGAACTCTGGAAGCTCACCTCAGAGCCCAGGAAAGCAAACCCCCAAAATACTGAAGCTACCCAGCAACTCTCCTCAGAGTCTTGGAAAGCGACCCCAAAAAATACAGCATTCTGAAGCTGCCAAGCAAGCGAGTGAAAAATACACCTGTCCAGTGGGGCCCGACTATGAAAAACTGTGAGTGCTGCCTGTGTGTGTCTCTCTACTATCCTGCTGCATGAACCTCTTGAGAGTGGGCTGAAAAGAGGCTCCAGAAGGCACTTAGGTCCACTTCGCTACGCAGCCGTGCGCTCCTTCTAAAAAAATAACACCATCACAAGAAGAAAAAAAACACACTAAGAACTGTGTTGGATCACAGAAGCAAGAACTTCTCTCCAGACTCTCTTCTCTGCTGCGTGCTCGGGCCTAAGGTTTGATCCTGTGTGAGGCTTCATCCACAGAGGACTCCCCTACCTTGGAGGCAAGCAGGCCCATCTAAAAAGGGTGGAGCCAGAGAAGTGTGCTGCCTGCATCATATAATCAATGAATACCACCACAACACGTAGAAAAACCCACAATACAAGTGTGACAATGGGGAAACAACGCAGGCCAGCATCAGTCATAGAGAATGAAGATGGCAATTCTGATGACCAGTTAATGACCAAACAACTAATCAAACTCTCAGATAAGGACTTTAGAGTAGCAATATGGAAGATGCTGAAGGACCTCAAAAAAACCATGGAACAAAAAACTAATAATAATCAAGAAAATATGAAGACAAAAATCACAAAACTCCAAACTGAAATAACATGTCAACTAACAGGCCTGAAAAAATCAGTAAGCGAAGTGAATGACAAAATGGATAAGCTCTGGGACAGGGTATCAGAAGCTAAGAATAGACTTGGTGCTGTGAAAGATGAGATACATAACAATTCCATACAGCAGGAGAGATTGGACAAAAAACTTAAAGCAAATAAATAGACAATGGAAAAATTAGTCAAAGAATGGGAACAGATGAAAATAGAAGTCTATGATAAGATCAACAGAAACAACTTAAGAATCATTGGAGTCCCAGAGACCCAGGAAGAAAATTTCCAGGAAGAATCAATGGTCAAGAACATCATTAAAGAGAAACTTCCAGAGCTAAAGAATATATGTGATCAAATCCTGCATGCTCGAAGATTACCAACCAAAAGAGACCCAAGAAAAACCACCCCAAGACACATCCTAGTCACAATGACAAATCCCGCAGATAGAGACAGAATTCTGAAAACAGCAAGATCAAAAGGGGAAATTACATACAATCAAGCATCCTTGAGATTTACAGCAGACCTGTCACAAGAAACACTCAATGCCAGAAAGCAGTGGTGGGATATTGTGACAAGACTGAATGAAATGAATGCTTCACCTAGAATACTGTACCCAGCAAAACTCACTTTCCAGTTTGACGGAAGAATACATGGTTTCACAGACAAAAAACAGCTCAGAAACTTTATAGACACAAAAGCAGTCTTAAGAGAAAAACTGAAAGACCTAATTTAAAACAAGACTAACCAAAAGACACACCAAATTTTGATATAAAGATGGCATTAAATCTCAGGACAATGCTTCAACGTCAATGGACTAAATGCACCAGTTAAGAGACACAGAGTGGCTAAATGGATCAAAAAACTCGATCCAACCTTCTGCTGCCTACAAGAAACGCACCTGAATAGTCAGAACAAACATAGACTCAAAATAAAAGGCTAAAGAAAAATTATCCAAGCAAACAACACCCATAAAAAAGCTGGAGTGGCCATACTAATATCAGATAATGCAAACTTTATACTCAGGAAGGTTGTAAGGGACAAAGATGGACATTTTATATTAATCAAGGGGTATGTAGAGCAGGAAGAAATAACTCTCCTAAACATATATGCACCAAATGAGGGGCCAGCAAAATATGTAAAACAACTGTTGACAAATCTGAAAAACAATATCAATAACAACACAATTATTGTGGGGGACCTCAACACTGCTTTGTCAACATTGGATAGGTCAACCAGACTGAAACCCAACAAGAGTATACTAGACCTGAGGAGAGAAATGGAAGAAAGAGGCCTAGTGGATATATATAGGACACTCCATCCCCAGAAACCTGGATACACATTCTTCTCCAATGTACATGGGACATTCTCCAGGATAGACTACATGCTGGCACATAAAACATACCACCATAATATCAAGAGGATAGAAATTTTGCAGACTACATTCGCTGACCACAAGCCTCTGAGATTATTTGTGAATTCCAAAGGGACTCAGAAGAAAAACTTTAACACCTGGAATTTAAACAACCTCATACTCAATAACCAGTGGGTACGAGATTAAATCAAGGTGGAAATCAAAAGGTTCCTGGAAACAAATGACAATAAAGACACAAACTATCAGAACTTATGGACACAGCAAAAGCAGTACTGAGAGGAAAATTTATAGCTTTGCAAGCACACATCAGGAAGGAAGAAGCTTACCTGAGTAGCTTAATGACACAGCTAATAGAACTAGAAAGTACTAAACAAAAGGACCCAAAAATAGGAAGACAGAAGGAAATAACAAAGCTGAGAGCAGAAATCAACGAAGTGGAAACCCAAAAAAACAGTCTGAGAGATCAACGAAAGCAGAAGTTGGTTCTTTGAAAAAATAAACAAGATTGATAAACCACTGGCAAACCTAACAAAAAAAGAGAGAGAGAGAAACTTGATAACTCGTATTAGGAATGAAAAAGGAGAGATCACTACTGATATGACAGAGATTCAAAGGGTAATCAGAAACTACTTTGAAAAACTCTATGCCACTGAAAATGAGAACCTGGAAGAAATGGATAAATTATTGGACTCTTATAATCTTCCACGGTTGAAAGAAAAGGATGTAGCATATCTAAACACCCCCATCACCATTGATGAAATAAATATGGTAATCAAAAGTCTGCCCAAAAACAAAAGCCCAGGCCCAGATGGATTCACTAATGAATTCTTTCAAACTTTCCAAGAGGAACTACTACCAATCCTGGCAAGACTCTTTCATGAAATTGAACAAGTGGAAACACTCCCAAATAGCTTTTATGAAGCCAACATCACCTTGATACCTAAACCAGATAGAGATGATAGCAAAAAGGAAAATTACAGACCAATATTGCTGATGAATGCAGATGCAAAGATCCTCAACAAAATCCTGGCAAATAGGATTCAATACTTCATTAAGAAGTACATCCACTATGATCAAGTAGGTTTCATCCCAGGAATGCAAGGATGGTTTAACATCCGTAAGTCTATCAACATAATACACAACATCAACCACAAGAAAAATAAAAACCACATAATCATATCAATAGATGCAGAGAAAGCATTTGATAAGGTCCAACACCCATTCTTGATCAAAACTCTCAGCAAGATGGGAATGGAAGGAACCTTTCTCAATATAGTTAAGGCCATCTACCACAAGCCAGTGGCAAATATTATCCTCAATGGAGAAAAATTAAAAGCCTTCCCTCTAAATTCTGGCACAAGACAAGGCTGTCCTCTCTCACCACTCCTATTCAACATAGCACTGGAAGTACTTGGTATAGCGATTAGGCAAGAAAAAGATATCAAGGGAATCCAGATAGGAAAGGAAGAAGTCAAGCTCTAACTGTTTGCAGATGACATTATGCTCTACTTAGAAAACCCTAAAGACTCTTCCAAAAAGCTTCTAGAAACAATAGACTCATATAGCAAGGTGGCAGGCTACAAAATCAACACACAAAAATCAATGGCCTTTCTATACACCAATAGTAATAAGGAAGAAATGGACATTAAGAAAACTACCCCATTCACAATAGTGCCACACAAACTCAAATATCTTGGAATCAACTTGACTAAAAATGTGAAGGACCTATACAAAGAAAACTATAAAAGTCTGCTCCAAGAAATAAGAGAGGACACGCGGAAATGGAAACACATACCCTGCTCATGGATTGGCAGGATTAACAACATCAAAATGGCAATACTCCCCAAGGCATTATACAGATTCAAAGCTATCCCTCTAAACATACCCATGACATTCTTCAAAGAAGTGGATTTGGCACTTTTGAAATTTGTTTGGAACAATAAACACCCTAGAATAGCTAAAGCAGTCATTGGGAAAAAGAATATGGGAGGAATTAGTTTCCCCAACTTTAAACTTTACTACAAAGCAATAGTTATCAAAACAGCATGGTATTGGAATAAGGACAGGTCCTCAGATCAGTGGAATAGGCTTGAATACTCAGAAAATGTTCCCCAGATATACAGTCACCTAATTTTTGATAAAGATGCAGGAAATTCTAAATGGAGCAAAGAAAGCCTCTTCAACAAGTGGTGTTGGCACAACTGGCTAGCCACTTTAAAAAATTGAACTTACACCCCCAGCTAACATCATGTACGAAGGTAAAATCCAAATAGATTAAAGACCTCCATATCAGACCCCAAACCATAAGATATATAGAACAACACATAGGCAAAACTCTCCAGGATATTGAGACTACAGGCATCTTCAAGGAGGAAACTGCACTCTCCAAGCAAGTGAAAGCAGAGATTAACAGATGGGAATATATTAAGTTGAGAAGCTTCTGTACCTCAAAGGATATAGTGCCCAGGATACAAGAGCCACCCACTGAGTGGGAGACACTATTCACCCAATACCCATCAGATAAGGGGCTAATATCTAAAATATACAAGGCACTGACAGAAATTTACAAGAAAAAAACATCTAATCCCATCAAAAAATGGGAAGAAGAAATGAACAGACACTTTGACAAAGAAGAAATACAAATGGCCAAAAGACACATAAAGAAATGCACCACATCACTAATCATCAGGGAGATGCAAATCAAAACAACAATGAGATACCACCTCACACCACAGAGAATGGCACACATCACAAAGAATGAGAACAAACAGTGCTGGCGGGGATGTGGAGAGAAAGGAACCCTTATCCACTGCTGGTGGGAATGCCGTCTAGTTCAACCTTTATGGAAAGCAATATGGAGATTCCTCCAAAAACTGGAAATCGAGCTCCCATACGATCCAGCTATACCACTCCTAGGAATATACCCTAAGAACACAAAAATACAATACAAAAATCCCTTCCTTACACCTATATTCATTGCAGCACTATTTACCATAGCAAGACTCTGGAAACAACCAAGATGCCCTTCAACAGACGAATGGCTAAAGAAACTGTGGTACATATACACAATGGAATATTATGCAGCTGTCAGGAGAGATGAAGTCATGAAATTTTCCTATACATGGATGTACACAGAATCTATTATGCTGAGTGAAATAAATCAGAGAGAGAAAAAAACGCAGAATGGTCTCACTCATCTATGGGTTTTAAAAAAAATGAAAGACATTCTTGCAATAATAAATTTCAGACACAAAAGAGAAAAGAGCTGGAAGTTCCAGCTCATCTCAGGAAGCTCACCACAAAGATTGATGAGTTTATTTAGAGAAATAACTACATTTTGAACTGTCCTAATATTGAGTATGTATGAGGGAAATGGAGAGCCTGTTTAGAGTACAGGCAGGGGTCGGTTGGGGAGGAGGGAGATTTGGGACATTGGTGATGGGAATGTTGCACTGGTGATGGCTGGTGTTCCTTTTATGACTGAAACCCAAACACAATCATGTATGTAATCAAGGTGTTTAAATAAAAAAAAAGTGCTTAATACTAAGGAGAGAGCCATCATTTTCCAAGCCAACAAAAAAGCCTCTCTCTTCATCAAACTTCAAAAGAAAATAGGGGCCAGGTGTTTCCAAGGCTTCTGGCGTGTGCAGACGTAGGAGAAATTACCCAATCTCTGCCCCTCCCCTGATCGCGTCCCTGAAGCTTCCAGGGATAGCAGAGATTAGGGGACCTTCCTCTGTCTCTGACCCTGCCCCACTGCTTCTCATAGCCCCTAGGACGGGATAGGAACTACAGACGGGAGGGGCTTCCAGCAGAAGCCTGGAGGGGGCAGAGCTCCACTGACTTCCACATAGGGGAGGACAAGGGAGCCAGTTTCAACAGCACCCTCCTCCATTGTGGCCAGGAGCGGTACAGCACTGGTTGGCAACAAGAGGGGGCAGCAACTAATCAGGCTCTGCAAGAGGGCACTCTAGAGGCCAAACCTCAGCCAACCCACCCAACAATCCCACCCAGAGCTGCAATCCAGAGAAGGGACCCAGCCCCACACCACAGTGAGCAAAAGCAGGCCGAAATCGGAAAGCACTGCTCTCCAAGCCACACTGATAAATACAAAAAATCATGGGTAGACTGAGGAGGACCCTAACAGCTGGAGATACTGAGAGAAGCCCTAGTAAGTTCCCACGTCCACCAAGACACACAGATCCAAGAGATGAAGATTTAAATGCAGCATGAGAAAAGAAATGCAAGCCATTGTAAAGGAAATGAGAGAATCGCTAGCCACCAAGTACAAGAAATCCATGGAGAAACAAAGTAGCCAAATTAAAGATCTGATACAAAACATGAGAGTCTCCATACAAAAGGAATTAAAGGAATTAAAAGACACAGTTAAAAGCTATACGAGCAGAATCATAGAGTTGGAGAAGCACATAGAACTACTTGAAGAAAAACTGCAAATCAAAAATGACCAGGAAACCTACAAGGAAATAAGAGGCAAGGTACTTGAAGGAAAAGTTCAGTACTTAATGAACAAAGACAAAAGAAATAATCTAAGAATTGTAGGTATACCAGAACGGGAGAAAACAGGGAAAGGGGAAGAACAAGTAGTTAGGAAAATAATAACAAAAAACTTTCCCACCATTTGAAAAAGGACTCCGTGCAAATCCAGGAAGTGAAAAGAGTACCCAATAAAATAGACCCTAATAAACTAACACCAAGTCATATAGTAATCCAAATGTCAAAAAACTAAGAGAAAGATGAACTCTTTAAAGCAATAAGGGGAAAAAACCCTCAAGTACAAAGGAAGGGACATAAGAATCAAGCCAGATCTCCCATTTGAAACAATTCAAGCAAGAAAACAGTGGAATGAAATATTTAAACAACTGAATGAAATAAATTTCCAGCCTAGGGTACAATACCCAGCAAAACTATCATTCATATGGGATGGTAGCCTAAAAACATTCTTAAACAGAAACGATCTTGCATTATTTGTGCAAACAAAACCGATTCTAAATAACATACTCACAGACAAATTACACAATCCAAACCCCTGATTGTAACAAAAACCACCCTAAACAACACAACTGCACAACAGCCCTCTCTGTCGATACTCTCCATAAATGTTAATGGACTAAAATCTCCCATTAAAAGACACATAGTAGAGAACTGGATTAGAAAACATAACCCGGACTTATGCTGCCTGCAAAAAACACACCTATGAGTACAGGACTGGCATAGGCTTAGAATAAAAGGATGGAAATCAATCTTTCAGGCCAATAAAAACAAAATAGCAGGGATAGCCATTCTTATATCAGAACAAATTCCATTCAACCTCAAGAAAGTAATCAGAGACAAAGAGGGTCATTACATAATAATCATGGGAACACTAGATCAAGAGGTGATAACCCTGATCAATATTTATGCACCTAATGTAGAGTCAGCAAAATATTTGAGGCAGTTGCTCACTAATCTGGAGAAACACATAAAGGGAAATGTGATGATAGTAGGAGATCTCAATACTCCACTCTCACCACTGGACAGATCCACCAAACAGAAAAATAGCAAAGAAATAAGAGCCCTAAATGAAAAATTAGAAGATCTAGGGTTAATAGACTTATATAGGGCCCTCCACCCCAGAGCAGAATACACATTCTTCTTAAGAGCTCATGAAACCTTCTCCAGAATAGACCATGTATCACAATACAAATCTAACCTATATAAGGCCACAAGTGTAAGGATCACTAGAAGCACCCTATCAGATAACTATGCAACAGAGGTCAAAATTGACTGCAAGAAGAAGCAATGGAGAAAAACTAGTACCTGGAGATTAAACAACATGTTGCTCAATAACGGCTGGGTCAAACAGAAACTCAAGTAAAAATAAAAAGATTCCTTGAGACAAACAGTAATGGAGACAACTTGTCAAAATTTGTGGAACATGACAAAAGAAGTAATTAGGAGGAAACTCATAGCAATACAGGCCTATATCAAGAAAGAGGAAAATGACAAAATAAACTGTTTAAACTCACAGGGGTCTCTAACTCAATTTACCTGCGGGCCACAGGAGGCAAAGTCGGGGTGATCCTTGAGTGCAAAGTCAGTAGTAAGCTTTGAACATTCGGGGTTGTGACCCAAACAACTAAAACAAAACAAAACAAAAAAGATTCCTCTAGGGTAGGGCCACAAAATGTTGTACAGAGGGCCATTTGTGGCCCGCGGGCCACAAGTTTGAGACCCCTGGTTTAAAGGATCATCTCAAGGAATTGGAATAAAGGCAGCAAAGAAATACAACCACAACCAGAAGGCAAGAAATAATAAAAACCAGAGCAGAAATAAACAACATAGAAACTAAGAAAAGAATACAAAAAATCAATGAGACCAGGAGTTGGTTTTTTGAAAAAATAAACAAGATAGACAAACCACTGGCAAAACTCACTAAAAAAAGAGGAAAAACACCCAAATCAGTAGGATCACAAATGAAAAGGGAGAGATTACAACAGAACTCCAAGAAATACAACATATCATGATATCATATTTTGAACAACTATACTCAGTTAGGCTGGAGAACACTGTAGAAATCGACAGATTCCTGAAAAAAATGCCATCTTCCGAGACTGGAAATGGAAGACCTAGAAAGCCTAAAAAAACCAATCACTTCAGAGGAAATTTAAGATGTAATTAAAAAACTCCCTAAGAATAAAAGTCCAGGCCCAGATGGATTTACAGGTGAATTCTATCAAGCATTTTAAGAAGACCTACTACCATTTTTCCATAGACTCTTTCAAATCATTTAAAAAACGGGAATCCTCCTCAACTCCTTTTATGAGGCTAATATCACACTCATTTTCAAAGATGGCAAACAGCAATCTCACTAGTGATCATAGATGCAAAGATACTCAACAAAATATTAGCAAACCGAATCTAGCACTTTATCAAAAAGATCATACAAGATGACCAAGTGGGTTTTATCCCAGGAATGCAAGGTTGATTCAACATACGCAAATCAGTCAACATTATACATCACATCAACAACAAGAAAGACAAAAACCACATGATCATATCAATCAATGCAGAGAAGGAGTGTGATAAAATCCAACAACCTTTCACGTTGAAGAAAATAGGGTTAGAAGGAGCCTTCCTCAAGATAGTTACGGCAATCTATGAAAAACCCACAGCCAAAATTATCCTTAATGGCTAAAAACTGACAGCATTTCCACTAAGGTCCAGAATTAGGCAAGGCTGTCCACTCTCTCCACTCTTATTCAATATAACTTAGAAGTCCTAACAATAGCGATCCGACAAGGGAAGGGAATCAAAGGAATCCAAATTGGGAAAGAGGAACTCAAACTATCTCTTTTTGCAGACGATATGATGATATACATGAAAACTCTAAAGAGTACACAGTAAAACTCCTAGAAACAATTACAGCAAAGTGGCTGGCTACAAAGTCAATGCACAAAAGACAGTAGCATTTTTCTATAAAAATAACGAAGTTGGAGAGATTAAAAATACAACTCCATTTAAAATAGTATCAAAAAAATTAAGTACCTAGGAATCAACCTTACAAGGGAAGTGAAGGACCTATATCAGGGAAAATGGAAGAACATCCCATGCTCATTGGTAGGTAAAATCAACATAGTCAAAATGATTTTCCTACCCAAACTACTATATAGATTTAATACAATCCCTATCCAAATTCAGACATCATTCTTTAAAGAATTAGAGCAATCAATCACAAAATTCATCTGGAACCACAAAAGACCCAGGATAGACAAACACATATTGGAAAACAAGAAGCTGGGTGGCATCTCTTTACCTAAACTGAAACTATACTATAAAGCTATAGTGATCAAAACAGCATGGTACTGGAACAAAGGCAGGACCTCAGATCAATGGGTCAGAACATGATTCCCAGACATAAACCCCCAGATATACAGCCAACTAATATTTGATAAAAGAGGCAAGAAATTGAAATGGAACAAAGAAAGTCTCTTCAACAAAGGGTGTTTGTACAACTGGAAAATCACATGTAAGAAATTGAAAATTGACCCATACCTCACTCCTTATACAAAAGTCAACTCAAAATGGATCAAAGACCTTGAAATCAGACCCGAATCTATAAAGTTTATTGAGAATAAAATAGCCAGAACACTCGAAGACCTATATATCAAAAAGGTCTTCAAGGATGGAGCACCAATGGCAAGAACTTTAGCATCAAACATAAACAAATGGGACTACATCAAACGAAAAAGCTTCTGCATAGCGAAAGAAACCCTACTTAACACAAGAAGACAGTTAAGTGAATGGGAAATAATATTTGCACTAAACATGTCAGATAAAGGACTGATATCTAGAATATACAAAGCACTCTGAAAGCTGAGCCCCCAAAACCAAATAAAGACATAAAATGTGGATATAAAATGAATAGAAACTTCTCTGAGGTAGACCGTAGGATGGCCAATAAACACATCAAAACATGCTCACCTTCACTCATCATTAGGGAAATCCAAATCAAGACAACAATGAAATACAACCTTACAACAGTGAGGATGACTCACATAAAAAATAATGGGAACAATCTCTCTTGGCAGGGTTGTGGTATGAAAGGCACCCTCATCCCCTGCTTGTGGGAATGCCCCCTAGTCCAACACCTATGGAGAACAATCTGGAGAGTGCTAAAGTGTTGCAAGTCAGCCCCTGAATAGGTTGACTGATGGAGGGATGGAGGATGAGGCCTTTCTCTTCCAGCTTGGACCACACGTCGGTTACCCTGTTCAGTTGGCGGTTCTGGGGTGAATGCGGTGGGAAGAAAGCCAACAGGCAGTCAGGCTTCTGAGGAAAATGGCTCTTTATTCCGTGAAGAGGCTGAAGCCAAAAGGCCTAAGAATAGGTCCAGGACAAAAAGCCTCTCGCCTTCCACAAATCCTTGTTTTTATGCCTCAGAATCAGGTACCACCCAATTGTGGGATGAGGTACCACCCAATGGTGGGAGCAGAATCAGGTACCACCCTAGGGTGGGAGCAGAATGCCAGGTCACACCCTAGCATAGGGCAAAATCACCGACCAGAGTAGAGTCAGTAACATAATAATCCCATTAAAATGTTTATGTACACAATAATTCTCCTGTTTGTTTTCAGTAAACAAACAATATTGTCTACAATTATTAAAGGAAAAACAAGTCAATAATAAAAGAGCAGCTGTTTGCTTAAGCGCATCACAGGAAAATGTAAAGAAAATCTTCTAACCTAAACACGGGGTGTCTAAAGCCAAAAACATGTATCAAGGAATCAACTACAAGCTCCTAAGAAGATAAATTTATGACATACATAGATCCTTCGAAGAGACGACAGAAAGGTTGTGTAGAAGGCGAGAAGAAGCGCCTTTTCTTTATTTGTTGTTGTTCTTGTTAGTTTTTGGGTCACACTTGGCAGCTCTCAGGAATTACTCATGGCTCCACGCTCAGAAATTGATCCTGGCAGGCTCGAGGGACAATACGGGATGCCGGGATTTGAATGCCTTAACTGCTGTGCTATCTCTCCTGCACCTATTCCATTCAAGTCCAGGTAGACCAAAAAGCCTATCTTTGAGGGCATTTAATTAGGCCTTTATTTTGGAGGAAGAGGCACATACAACCCATGCACAGTGGGGAGCGACTGCATTGATGATCAATGTGTATCTAAACTTAATCCAAGTTCTTAATCCAGGCTAAAGTCCATATGATGTCCGAAATTAATATACAAATATGGTCGATTATTTATAGATGGGAGTTTAACTCACAAACCAAAAGAAAATGTTTAAGGCAGAGACCCTCCCTGTGTAAATAAACAACTTGAGGGCCCATCCAAAATGGATGGAATTTCCTATAAACCTAGTATTTTGGCTAAGATGTGCCCATGCAAAAAACCCAGAGAAGAGACAAAAATATCATTTAGGAAATTATAGACAAAAATATCTAACCCACTAACCAACAGTCAAAAAGCAAAATCATAATCTAATACATCAATTCCTAAGATTAAAAACTAAAATAGAAAAACATTCCCCTGTTTGTGATGTCAGGCTGGGAAAATCAAAGAAACTACACATGCCCAGCAGGCCCGACTGTGAAAAACTGTGAGTGCTCCCTCTGTATGGCTGTCTACTATACTATTGCCTGAAATCTTGGGAGTGGGCCGAAAAGAGGCTCCAGAAAACTTGCTCTCCCAGAGGCCAATTCCAAGGAGGGACTCCATAACTGGAAACCAGCTATGCTTTGCAGAAGCCGGGTCCACTCTTTGTGACGTCAGGCTGGGAAAATCCACAAAACTACACCTGCTCAGCGGGCCTTAGTGTGAAAAACTGTGAGTGCTGCCTCTGTGTGGCTGTCTACTATCCTCTTGCCTGAACCTCTTGGGAGTGGGCCAAAAAGAGGCTCCAGAAATCTCGCTCTCCCAGAGGCCAATTCCAGGGCGGGACTCCATAACGTGGAAACCGGCTATGCTTTGCGGAAGACTGGTCCCCTGTTTGTGATGTCAGGCTATGAAAATCCACGAAACTACACCTGTCCAGCGGGGCCTGACTCTGAAAAACTGTGAGTCCTGCCTCTGTGTGAATATCTACTATCCTGTTGCTTGAACCTCTTGGGAGTGGGCCGAGAAGAGGCTCCAAAAGATTCGCTCTCCCAGAGGCCAATTCCAGGGCGGGACTCCATAACGTGGAAACCGGCTATGCTTTGCAGAAGCCAGGTCCCCTGTTTGGGATGTCAGGCTAGGAAAATCCACGAAACTACACCTGCCCAGCAGGGCCCGAATGTGAAAAACTGTGAGTGCTACCTCTGTGTGTCTCTCTACTATCGTGTTGCCTGAAACTCTTGGGAGTGGGCCAAAAAGAGGCTCCAGAAAACGGGCTCTCCCAGAGGACAATTCCAGGACTGGACTCCATAACGTGGAAACCAGCCATGCTTTGCAGAAGCAAGTTCCACTGTTTGTGACGTCAGGCTTGGAAAATCCACAAAACTACACCTGCCCTGCAGGCCTGACTGTGCAAAACTGTGAGTGCTGCCTCTGTGTGGCTGTATACTATCCTGTTGCCTGAACCTCTTGGGAGTGGGTTGAAAAGAGGCTCCAGAAAACTCGCTCTCCCGGAAGCCAATTCCACGGCGGGACTCCATAACGTGGAAACTGGCTATGCTTTGCAGAACACGGGTCCCCTGTTTGTGACGTCAGGCTGGGAAAATCCACAAAACTACACCTGCCCAGCGGGCCTTACTGTGAAAAACTGAGAGTGCTGCCTCTGTGTGGCTGTCTATTATCCTCTTGCCTGAACCTCTTGGGAGTGGGCCGAGAAGAGGCTCCAGAAAACTCGCTCTCCCAGAGGCCAATTCCAGGATGGTACTCTGTACCATGGAAACCGGCTATGCTATGCAGAAGACTGGTCCCCTGTTTGTGACGTCAGGCTGGTCAAATCCATGAAACTACCTCTGTCCAGCGATGCCTGACTATGAAAAACTGTGAGTGCTGCCTCTGTGTGTCTGTCTACTATCCTGTTGCCTGAACCTCTTGGGAGTGGGCAAGAAGAGGCTCCAGAAAACTCGCTCTCCCAGAGGCCAATTCCAGGGCGGGACTCCATAACATGGAAACCGGCTATGCTTTGCAGAAACCAGGTCCCCTGTTGGTGATGTGAGGCTGGGACCATCCACAAAACTACACCTGCCCAGCGGGCCTGATTGTGAAAAACTGTGAGTGCTGCCTCTATATGGTTGTCTACTATCCCATTGCCTGAAATTCTTGGGAGTGGGCCGAAAAGAGGCTCCAGAAAACGCGCTCTCCCAGAGGACAATTCCAGGGCAGGACTCTATAACGTGGAAACCAGCTATGCTTTGCAGGAGCCGGATCCACTGTTTGTGACATCAGGCTGGGAAAATCCACGAAAATACACATGCCCAGCAGGACCAAAATGTGAAAAACTGTGAGTTCTGCCTCTGTGTGTCTGTCTACTATCCCGTTGCCTGAAACTCTTGGGAGTGGGCTGAAAAGAGGTTCCAGAAGCATGCTCTCCCAGTGGACAATTCCAGGGCGGGACACCATAACGTGGAAACCGGCTATGCGTTGCAGAAGCCGGGTGCACTCTTTGTGACGTCAGGCTGGGAAAATCCACAAAACTACACCTGCTCAGCAGGCCTTAGTGTGAAAAACTGTGAGTGCTGCCTCAGTGTGGATTTCTACTATCCACTTGCCTGAACTTCTTGGGAGTGGGCCGAAAAGAGGCTCCAGAAATCTTGCTCTCCCAGAAGCCAATTCCAGGGTGGGACTCCATAACGTGGAAACCGGCTACGCTTTGCAGAAAATGGGTACACTGTATGTGACGTCAGGCTTTAAAAATCCACGAAACTACACCTGCCCAGCGGGCACCGAATGTGAAAATCTGTGAGTGCTACCTCTGTGTGTCTGTCTACTATCCTGTTGCCTGAACCTCTTCGGAGTGGGCCGAAAAGAAGCTCCAGAAAACTCGCTCTCCCAGAGGCCAATTCCAGGGCGGGACTCCATACTGTGGACAGCGGCTAAACTTTGCAGAATTCGGGACCCCTGTTTGTGATGTCAGGCTGGGAAAATCCACATAACTACACCTGCCCAGCAGGCCTGACTGTGAAAAACTGTGAGTGCTGACTTTGTGTGGCTGTCTACTATCCTCTTACCTGAACCTCTTGGAAATGGGCCGAAAAGAGGCTCCAGAAAACTCGCTCTCCTGGAAGCCAATTCCACGGCGGGAATCCATAATGTGGAAACCGGCTATGCTTTACAGAAGACGGGTCCCCTGTTTGTGACGTCAGGCTGGGAAAATCCACGAAACTACACCTGCCCAGCTGGGCCCAAATGTGAAAAACTGTGAGTGCTACCTCTGTGTGTCTGTCTACTATCCTGTTGCCTGAAACTCTTAGGTGTAGGCTGAAAAGAGGTTCTAGAAAACGCGCTCTCCCAGAGGACAATTCCAGGGCGGGACTCTATAACGTGGAAACCGGCTATGCTTTGAGAAGCCAGGTCCCCTGTTTTTGATGTCAGGCTGGGAAAATCCATGAAACTACACCTGCCCAGCAGGCCCCAATGTGAAAAACTGTGAGTGCTACCTCTGTGTGTCTGTCTACTATCCAGTTGTGTGAAAATCTTGGTAGTGGGCCGAAAAGAGCCTCCAGATAACTTACTCTCCTAGAGGCCAACACCAGGGCGGGACTCCATAACGTGGAAACCGGCTATGCTTTTCAGAAGCCGGGTCCACTGTTTGTGATGTCAGCCTGGGAAAATCCACAAAACTACACCTGCCCAGCGTGCCTGACTTTTAAAAATTGTGAGTGCTGCCTCTGTGTGGCTGTCTACTATCCTGTTGCCTGAACCTCTTGGGAGTGGGCCGAAAAGAGGCTCCAGAAAGCTCGCTCTCCCAGAGGCCAATTCCAGGGCAGGACTCCATAACGTGGAAACCGGCTACGCTTTGCAGAAAACGGGTACACTGTGTGTGACGTCAGGCTTTAAAAATCCACGAAACTACACCTGCCCAGCGGGGCCCGAATGTGAAAATCTGTGAGTGCTACCTCTGTGTGTCTGTCTACTATCCTGTTGCCTGAAACTCTTGGGAGTGGGCTGAAAAGAGGCTCCAAAGAAAGCGCTCTCCCACGGACAATCTCAGGACGGGACTCATAACGTGGAAACCGGCTATGCTTTTCAGAAGCCAGGTCCACTGTTTGTGATGTCAGCCTGGGAAAATCCACAAAACTACACCTGCCCAGCGTGCCTGACTTTTAAAAACTGTGAGTGATGCCTCTGTGTGGCTGTCTACTATCCTGTTGCCTGAACCTCTTGGGAGTGGGCCGAAAAGAGGCTCCAGACAGCTCGCTCTCCCAGAGACCAATTCCACGGCGGGACTCCATACCATGGAAAGCGGCTAAACTTTGAAGAAGATGGGTCCCATGTTTGTGAAGTCAGGCAGGGAAAATCCATGAAACTACACCTGTCCAGCGCGGCCGACTGTGAAAAAACTGTGAGTGCTGCCTCTGTGCATCTGTCTACTATCCAGTTGCCTGAAGCTCTTGGGAGTGGGCTGAAAAATGTCTCCAAAAAACGTGTTCTACGAGAGGACAATCTCAGGACGGGACTCCATATCGTGGAAACTGGCTATGCTTTGCTGAAGCCAGGTCCCCTGTTTTTGACGTCAGGCTGGGAAAATACACGAAACTACACCTGCCCAGCGAGGCCCGAATGTGAAAATCTGTGAGGGCTACCTCTGTGTGTCTGTCTACTATCCTGTTGCCTGAAACTCTTGGGAGTGGGCTGAAAAGAGGCTCCAAAGAAAGCGCTCTCCCATGGACAATCTCAGGACGGGACTCCATAACGTGGAAACCGGCTATGTTTTGCAGAATCGGGGTCCACTCTTTGTGACATCAGGCTTAGAAAATCCACAAAACTACACCTGCACAGCTGGCCTGACTGTGAAAAACTGTGAGTGCTGCCTCTGTGTGGCTCTCTACTATCCTCTTGCCTGAACCTCTTGGGAGTGGGCCGAGAAGAGGCTCCAGAAAACTCGCTCTCCCAGAGGCCAATTCCAGGGCGAGACTCTATAACATGGAAACTGACTATGCTTTGCAGAAGAAGAGTCCCCTGTTTGTAATGTCAGGCTGGGAAAATCCACGAAACTACACCTGTCAAGCGGGGCCCGACTGTGAAAAACTGTGAGTGCTGCCTCTGTGTAACTGTCTACTATACTGTTGCCTGAACCTCTTGGAAGTGGGCCGAGAAGAGGCTCCAGAAAACTCGCTCTCCCAGAGGCCAATTCCAGGGCGGGACTCCATAACGTGGAAACCGGCTATGCTTTGCAGAAGCCAGGTCCACTCTTTGTCACGTCATGCTGGGAAAATCCACGGAACTACACCTGCCCAGCGGGGACCGAATATGAAAACCTGTGAGTGCTACCTCTGTTGTCTCTCTACTATCCTGTTGCCTGAAACTCTTGGGAGTGGGCCGAAAAGAGGCTCCAGAAAACTCGCTATCCCAGAGGCAAATTCCAGGGCAGGACTCCATACCCTGGAAACCGGCTAAAATTTGCAGAAAATGGGTACCCTGTTTGTGATGTCAGGATGGGAAAATTCATGAAACTAGACCTGTCCAGGGGGGCCCGACTGTGAAAACTGTGAGTTCTCCCTCTGTGTGTCTGTCTACTATCCTGTTGCCTGAAACTCTTGGGAGTGGGCTGAAAAGAGGCTCCAGAAAACTCGCTTTCCCATAGGCCAATTCCAGGGCGGGAATGCATAACGTGGAAACTGTCTATGCTTTCCAGAAGCCAGGTCCCATGTTTGTGACGTCAGGCTGGGAAAATCCACAAAATTACGCCTGTACAGCGGGGCCCGACTGTGAAAAACTGTGAGTGCTACCTATGTGTGTCTGTCTACTATCCTGTTGCTGAAACTCTTGGGAGTGGGCTGAAAAGAGGCTCAAAAAAATCGCGCTCTCCCAGAGTACAATTCCAGGGCAGGACTCCATAGCATGGAAACAGTATATGCTTTGAGAATCCGGGTCCCCTGTTTTTGACGTCAGGCTGGAAAAATCCACAAAAGTACACCTGCTCAGCGGGCCCCAATGTGAAAAACTGTGAGTGCTACCTCTGTGTGTCTGTCTACTATCCAGCTGTGAGAAAATCTTGGGAGTGGGCCGAAAAGAGCCTCCAGAAAACTCGCTCTCCTAGAGGCCAACACCAGGGCGGGACTCCATAACGTGGAAACCGGCTATGCTTTTCAGAAGCCAGGTCCACTGTTTGTGATGTCAGCCTGGGAAAATCCACAAAACTACACCTGCCCAGCGTGCCTGACTTTTAAACATTGTGAGTGCTGCCTCTGTGTGGCTGTCTACTATCTTGTTGCCTGAACCTTTTGGGAGTGGGCCGAAAAGAGGCTCCAGAAAACTCGCTCTCCCAGAGACCAATTCCACGGCGGGACTCCATACCATGGAAAGCGGCTAAATTTTGAAGAAGACGGGTCCCATATTTGTGAAGTCAGGCAGGGAAAATCCATGAAACTACACCTGTCCAGCGTGGCCGACTGTGAAAAAACTGTGAGTGCTGCCTCTGTGTGTCTGTCTACTATCCTGTTGCCTGAAGCTCTTGGTAGTGGGCTGAAAAATGGCTCCAAAAAACGCGTTCTACGGGAGGCCAATCTCAGGACGGGACTCCATAACGTGGAAACTGGCTATGCTTTGCTCAAGCCAGGTCCCCTGTTTTTGACGTCAGGCTGGGAAAATACACGAAACTACACCTGCCCAGCGAGGCCCAAATGTGAAAATCTGTGAGGGCTACCTCTGTGTGTCTGTCTACTATCCTGTTGCCTGAAACTCTTGGGAGTGGGCTGAAAAGAGGCTCCAAAGAAAGCGCTCTCCCACGGACAATCTCAGGACGGGACTCCATAAGTGGAAACCGGCTATGCTTTGCAGAATCCGGGTCCACTCTTTGTGACGTCAGGCTTGGAAAATCCACAAAACTACACCTGCACAGCTGGCCTGACTGTGAAAAACTGTGAGTGCTGCCTCTGTGTGGCTCTCTACTATCCTCTTGCCTGAACCTCTTGGGAGTGGGCCGAGAAGAGGCTCCAGAAAACTCGCTCTCCCAGAGGCCAATTCCAGGGCGAGACTCTATAACATGGAAACTGACTATGCTTTGCAGAAGCCGGGTCCCCTGTTTGTAACGTCAGGCTGGGAAAATCCATGGAACTACACCTGCCCAGCGGGGACCGAATATGAAAACCTGTGAGTGCTACCTCTGTTGTCTCTCTACTATCCTGTTGCCTGAAACTCTTGGGAGTGGGCCGAAAAGGGCTCCAGAAAACTCGCTGTCCCAGAGGCAAATTCCAGGGCGGGACTCCATACCCTGGAAACCGGCTAAAATTTGCAGAAAATGGGTACCCTGTTTGTGATGTCAGGATGGGAAAATTCATGAAACTAGACCTGTCCAGGGGGGCCCGACTGTGAAAACTGTGAGTGCTGCCTCTGTGTGTCTGTCTACTATCCTGTTGCCTGAAACTCTTGGGAGTGGGCTGAAAAGAGGCTCCAGAAAACTCGCTTTCCCATAGGCCAATTCCAGGGCGGGAATGCATAACGTGGAAACTGTCTATGCTTTCCAGAAGCCAGGTCCCATGTTTGTGACGTCAGGCTGGGAAAATCCACAAAATTACGCCTGTACAGCGGGGCCCGACTGTGAAAAACTGTGAGTGCTACCTATGTGTGTCTGTCTACTATCCTGTTGCTGAAACTCTTGGGAGTGGGCTGAAAAGAGGCTCAAAAAAACGCGCTCTCCCAGAGTACAATTCCAGGGCGGGACTCCATAGCGTGGAAACAGTATATGCTTTGAGAATCCGGGTCCCCTGTTTTTTACGTCAGGCTGGAAAAATCCACGAAACTACACCTGCTCAGCGGGCCCCAATGTGAAAAACTGTGAGTGCTACCTTTGTGTTTCTGTCTACTATCCAGCTGTGAGAAAATCTTGGGAGTGGGCCGAAAAGAGCCTCCAGAAAACTTGCTCTCCTAGAGGCCAACACCAGGCGGGACTCCATAACGTGGAAACCGGCTATGCTTTTCAGAAGCCAGGTCCACTGTTTGTGATGTCAGCCTGGGAAAATCCACAAAACTACACCTGCCCAGCGTGCCTGACTTTTAAACATTGTGAGTGCTGCCTCTGTGTGGCTGTCTACTATCCTGTTGCCTGAACCTCTTGGGAGTGGGCCGAAAAGAGGCTCCAGAAAACTCGCTCTCCCAGAGACCAATTCCACGGCGGGACTCCATACCGTGGAAAGCGGCTAAATTTTGAAGAAGATGGGTCCCGTATTTGTGAAGTCAGGCAGGGAAAATCCATGAAACTACACCTGTCCAGCGTGGCCGACTGTGAAAAAACTGTGAGTGCTGCCTCTGTGTGTCTGTCTACTATCCTGTTGCCTGAAGCTCTTGGTAGTGGGCTGAAAAATGGCTCCAAAAAACGCGTTCTACGAGAGGACAACCTCAGGACGGGACTCCATAACGTGGAAACTGGCTATGCTTTGCAGAAGCCCGGTCCACTCTTTGTGACATCAGGCTTGGATAATCCACACAACTACACCTGCCTAGCGGGCCTGACTGTGAAAAACTGTGAGGGCTACCTCTGTGTGTCTGTCTACTATACTGTTGCCTGAAACTCTTGGAGGTGGGCTCAAAAGAGGCTCCAGAAAACGCGCTCTCCCAGAGGAAAATTCCAGGGCGGGACTCCATAACGTGGAAACCGGCTATGCTTTGAAGAAGACGGGTCCCCTGTTTGTGACATCAGGCTTGGGAAATCCACGAAACTACACCTGTCCAGTGGGGACCGATTGTGAAAAACTGTGAGTGCTGCCTCTGTGTGTCTGTCTAGTATCCTGTTGCCTGAACCTATTGGGTGTGGGCCGAAAACAAGCTCCAGAAACTCGCTCTTCCTGAGAACAATTCCAGGGCGGGACTCCATATTGTGGAAACCAGCTATGCTTTGCAGAAGCCGGGTCCCCTGTTTGAGACGTCAGGCTGGGAAAATCCAAGAAACTCCACATGCCCAGTGGGCCTGACTGTGAAAAACTGTGAATGCTGCCTCTATGTGGCTGTCTACTATCCTCTTGCCTGAACCTCTTGGAGTGGGCTGAGAAAGGCTCCAGAAAACTCGCTCTCCCAGAGGCCAATTCCAGGGCGGGACTGCATAACGTGGAAAACGGCTAAAATTTGCAGAAAACGGGTCCCCTATTTGTGATGTCAGGATGGGAAAATCCATGAAACTAGTCCTTTCCAGGGGGGCCCGACTGTGAAAAACTGTGAGTGCTGCCTCTGTGTGTCTGTCTACTATCCTCTTGCCTGAATCTCTTGTGAGTGGGCCTAAAAGAGGCTCCAGAAACGTGCTCTCCCAGAGGACAATTCCAGGGCGGGATTCCATAACGTAGAAACCGGCTATGCTTTGCAGAAACCGGGTCCACTCTTTGTGACGTCAGGCTTTAAATATCCACGAAACTACACCTGCCCAGTGGGGCCCGAATGTGAAAATCTGTGAGTGCTACCTCTGTGTGTCTGTCTACTATCCTGTTGCCTGAACCTTTTGGGAGTAGGCCGAAAAGAGGCTCCAGAAAAATTGCTCTCCCAGAGGCCAATTCCAGGGTGGGAATCCATAACGTGGAAACCGACTATGCTTTGTAGAAACCGGGTCCACACTTTGTCACGTCATGCTGGGAAAATCCACGGAACTACACCTGCCCAGCGGGGACCGAATATGAAAACCTGTGAGTGCTACCTCTGTTGTCTCTCTACTATCCTGTTGCCTGAAACTCTTGGGAGTGGGCCGAAAAGAGGCTCCAGAAAACTCGCTGTCCCAGAGGCAAATTCCAGGGTGGGACTCCATACCGTGGAAACAGGCTAAAATTTGCAGAAAACGGGTCCCCTGTTTGTGACGTCAGGCTGGGAAAATCCACGAAACTAGACCTGTCCAGGGGGGCCCGACTGTGAAAAACTGTTAGTGCTGCCTCCGGGTGTCTGTCTACTATCCTGTTGCCTGAACCTCTTGGGAGTGGGCCGAAAAGAGGCTCCAAAAAACTCGCTCTTCCAGAGGCCAATTCCAGGGCGGGACTGCATAACGTGGAAACCGTCTATGCTTTCCTGAAGTCAGGTCCCATGTTTGTGACATCAGGCTGGGAAAATCCATAAAATTACACCTTTACAGCGGTGCCCGATTGTGAAAAACTGTGAGTGCTGCCTCTGTGTAACTGTCTACTATACTGTTGCCTGAAACTCTTGGGAGTGGGCCGAAAAGAGGCTCAAGAAAACTCGCTCTCCCAAAGGCCAATTCCAGAGCGGGACTCCATAACGTGGAAACTAGCTATGCTTTGCAGAAGACGAGTCCCCTCTTTGTGACGTCAGGCTGGGAAAATCCATGAAACTACACTGCGCAGCGGGGCCCGAATGTGAAAATCTGTGAGTGCTACCTTTGTGTGTCTGTCTACTATCCTGTTGCCTGAAACTTTTGGGAGTGGGCTGAAAAGAGGCTCGAAAAAACTCGCTCTCCCAGAGTACAATTCCAGGTCGGGACTCCATAACTTTGAAACCGGCTATGCTTTGCAGAAGCCGGGTGCACTCTTTGTGATATCAGGCTTGGAAAATCCACAAAACTACACCTGCCCAGCAGGCTTGACTGTGAAAAACTGTGAGTGCTGCCTCTGTGTGGCTCTCTACTATCCTCTTGCCTGAACTTCTTGGGAGTGGGCCGAAAAGAGGCTCCAGAAAACTCGCTCTCCCAGAGGCCAATTCCAGAGAAGGACTCCATAACGTGGAAACTGACTATGCTTTGCAGAATACGAGTCCCCTGTTTGTAACATCAGGCTGGGAAAATCCACAAAACTACACCTGTCCAGTGGGGCCCGACTGTGAAAAACTGTGAGTGCTGCCTCTGTGTGGCTTTCTACTATCCTGTTGCCTGAACCTATTGGGAGTGGGCCAAGAAGAGGCTCCAGAAAACTCGCTCTGCCAGAGGCCAATTTCAGGGCGGGACTCCATAACGTGGAAACCCGCTATACTTTGCAGAAGACGGCTCTTATATTTGTGAAGTCAGGCTGGGAAAATCCACAAACTACACCTGTCCAGTGGAGCCCGACTGTGAAAAACTGTGAGTGCTGCCTCTGTGTGTCTGTCTACTATCCTGTTACCTGAATATCTTGGGAGTGGGCCTAAATGAGGCTCCAGAAAACTCACCCTCCCAGAGGCCAATTCCAGGGCGGGACTCCATAACGTGGAAACCAGCTTTGCTTTGCAGAATCTAGGTCCCCTCTTTGTGACATCAGGCTGGGAAAATCCATGAAACTACACATGCCCAGCAGGCCCGACTGTGAAAAACTGTGAGTGCTGCCTCTGTGTGGCAGTCTACTATTCTGTTGCCTGAACCTCTTGGGAGTGGGCCGAAAAGAGGGTCCAGAATAGCACTTAGCTCCGCTTCACTTTGTGGCTGTGCACTCTTTCTAAGAAAAAAAAATACCATCAAAAAAGAAGAAAAAAATTACACAAAGAACTGTGCTATATCAGAGAAGGAAGCATTTCTCTTTATACTGTCTTCTCTGCTGCGTGTTCGGGCCTAAGATTTGATTCTGTGTGAGGCTTCATCCATGAAGCACACCCCTCCCTTAGAGGCAAGTCGGCCCATCCAGAATGGGCGGAGCCAGAGGAGTGTGCTGTCTGCATCTGTTAGCCAATGAATACCACCATAACACGTAGAAAAATCCACAATACAAGTGTGACAATGGTGAAACAACCCAGGCCAGTATCAGTCATAGTGAATGAAAATGACAATTCTGATGACCAGATAATGACCAACCAACTAATCAACCTCTCAGATAAGGACTTTAGACTAGCAATATGGAAGATAATCAACGAACTCAAAGAAACCATGGATTAAGTTGAACAGAACACTAATAAGAACCAAGAAAATATGAAGACAGAAATCACAAAACTCCAAACTGAAATAATATGACAACTAACAGGCCTGAAAAACTCAGTAAACAAAGGGAATGACAAAATGGATAAGCTCTGGGACAGGGTATCAGAAGCTGAGAATAGACTTGGTGCTGTGGAAGATGACATACATGACAATTCCATACAGCAGGAGAGATTGGAAAAAAACTTAAAGCAAATGAACAGATAATGGAAAAATTAGTCAAAGAATGGGAACAGATGAAAATAGAAGTCTATGATAAGATCAACAGAAACAACTTAAGAATCATTGGAGTCCCAGAGACCCAGGAAGAAAATTTCCAGGAAGAATCAATGGTCAAGAACATCATTAAAGACAAACTTCCAGAGCTAAAGAATATATGTGATCAAATCCTGCATGCTCAAAGAGTACCAACCAAAAGAGACCCCAGAAAAACCACCCCAAGACACATCCTAGTCACAATGACAAATCCCACAGATAGAGACAGAATTCTGAAAACAGCAAGATCAAAAGGGGAAATTACGTTCAAGCAAGCATCCTTGAGATTTACAGCAGACCTGTCACCAGAAACGCTCAAGGCCAGAAAGCAGTGGTGGGATATTGTGACAAGACTGAATGAAATGAATGCTTCACCTAGAATACTGTACCAGCAAAACTCACTTTCTGGTTTGACGGAAGAATACATGGTTTCACAAACAAAAAACAGCTCAGAATCTTTACAGACTCAAAACCAGCCTTAAGAGAAAAACTGAAAGACCTAATTTAAGAGAAGACTAACCAAAAGACACACCAAATTTCGATATAAAGATGGCATTAAATCCCAGGACAATTCTTTCTCTCAAAGTCAATGGATTAAATGCACCAGTTAAGAGACACAGAGGGGCTAAATGGATCAAAAATCTCAATCCAACCTCTCCTGCCTACAGGAAAAGCACCTGAATAGTCAGAACAAACAGAGACTCAAAATAAAAGGCTGAAGTAAAATTATCCAAGCAAACAACATCCATAAAAAAGCTGGAGTGGCCATACTAATATCAGATAATGCAAACTTTATACTCAGGAAGGTTGTAAGGGACAATGATGACATTTTATATTAATCATGGGGTATGTAGAGCCGGAAAAAATAACTCTCCTAAACATATATGCACCAAATGAGGGGCCAGCAAAATATTTAATACAACTGTTGACAAATCTGAAAAATAATATCAATAACAACACAATAATTGTGGGGAACCTCAACACGGCTTTGTCAACACTGGATAGGTCAACCAGACTGAAACCCAACAAGAATATTGTAGACCTGAGGAGAGAAATGGAAGAAAGAGGCGTGGTGGATATATATAGGACACTCCATTCCCAAAAACCTGGATACACATTCTTCTCCAATGTACATGGGACTACATGCTGGCACATAAATCATACCTCCAAAATATCAAGAGGATAGATATTTTGCAGACTACCTTCGGTGACCACAGGGCTTTGAAATTATTTGTGCATTCCAAAGATACTCAGAAGAAAAACTTTAACACCTGGAAGTTAAACAGCCTCATACTCAATAACCAGTGGGTCCGAGATAAAATCAAGGAGGAAATCAAAAGGTTCCTGGAAACAAAAGACAAGAAAGACACAAACTATCAGAACTTATTGGACACAGCAAAAGCAGTACTGAGAGGAAAATTTATAGCTTTGCAAGCACACATCAGGAAGGAAAAGGAGCTTACCTGAGGAGCTTAATGACACAGCTAATAGAACTAGAAAGTGCTCCACAAGAGGACCGAAAAATAGGGAGACAGAACGAAATAACAAAGCTGAGAGGAGAAATCAACAAAGTGAAAACCCAAAGAACTGTCCGAAAGATCAATAAAAGCAGAAGATTGTTCTTTGAAAAAATAAACAAGATTGATAGACCACTGGTAAAACTAACAAATAAAGAGTGGGAGAGAAACTTGATAACTCGTATTAGGAATGAAAAAGGAGCAATCACTACTGATATGACAGAGATTCAAAGGGTAATCAGAAACTACTTTGAGAAACTCTATGCCACTAAAAATGAGAACCTCGAAGAAATGGATAAATTCTTGGACTCTTATAATCTTCCATGGTTGACGGAAGACGATGTAGCATATCTAAAGTCTCCCAACACCATTGATGAAATTAAAACGGTAATTAAATGTCTGCCCAAATACAAAAGCCAAGGCACAGATGGATTCACTAATGAATTCTTTCAAACGTTCCAAGAGAAACTACTACCAATCCTGGCAAGACTCTTTCATGAATTTGAACAAACGGAAACACTTCCAAATAGATTTTTTGAAGTCAACACCACCTTGATACCTAAACCAGACAGAGATGCTACAAAAAAAGAAAATTACAGACCAGTATCGCTGATGAATGCAGATGCAAAGACCCTCAACAAAATCCTGGCAAAGAGGATTCAATGCCTCATTAAGAAGATCATCCACTATGATCAAGTAGGTTTTATCCCAGGAATGCAAGGATGGTTTAACTTCTGTAAATCTATCAACATTATACACACCATCAACAAAAAGAAAAATAAAAACCACATGATCATATCAGTGGACGCAGAGAAAGCATTTGATAAGGTCCAACACCCATTCTTGATCAATACTCTCAGCAATTTGGGAATGGAAGGAACCTTTCTCAATGTAGTTATGGCCATCTACCACAAGCCAGTGGCAAATATTATCCTCAATGGAGAAAAATTAAAAGCCTTCCCTCTAAATTCTGGCAAAAGACAAGACTGTTCTCTCTCACCACTCCTGTTCAACATAGCATTGGAAGTACTCGCTATAGCAATTAGGCAAGAAAAATATATCAAGGGAATCTAGATAGGAAAGGAAGAAGTCAAGCTCTCACTGTTTGCAGATGAAATGATGCTCTACTTTAAAAACCCTAAAGACTCTACCAAAAATCTTCTAGAAACAATAGACTCATATAGCAAGTTGGCAGGTGTAGCAAGTCAGCCCCTGAAGAGGTTGACTGATGGTGGGATGGAGAATGAGGCCTTTTTCTTCCAGCTTGGAGCACGCGTCTGCAACCCTGTCTAGCCCACGGTTCTGAGGTGAAATGGAGGGTAAACAGCTCGCAGACAGTCAGGCACGTGGAGATATTTGCTTTATTTGAATGGACAAAACTGAAGTCCAAAGACTCAGATTCAGTTCCAGCCAGCCAAAAGCCCCGGCCTTCCACAGACCTTTGTTTTTATACTGCAGAGTCAGGTACCACCCAATGGTGGGATCAGATACCAACCAATGGTGAAAGCAGAATCAGGTCCTACCCTAGGGTGGGGGCAGAATGCCAGGTCACACCCTAGGGTAGGGCACAATCACCAATCAGTTTAGGGTGAGTAACATAGTAATCCCCCAAAATATTTACATACACAACAATTCCCCCTTAGTTTTTAGTAAACAAACAATATTGTCTACAATTATTAAAAGAAAAATTAGTCAATAATAAAAGAGCAGATGTTTGCATAAGCGCATCACAGAAAAATGTAAAGAAAAACTTCTAACCTAAGCACAGGGTATCTAAAACCAGAAACATGTATCAAGGAATCAACTACAAGCTCCTGAGAAGATAAATCTAAGACGTACATAGATCTTTCGAAGAGACACCAGAAAGGTTGTGTAGCAGGCAAGAAGAAGCACCTTTTCTTTATTTGTTGTTGTTGGTGGTGGTGGTGGTGGTCGTTTTTGGGTCACACCTGGCAGTGCTCAGGAGTTACTCCTGACTCCACGTTCAGAAATCGCTCCTGACAGATACCAGCATTTGAACCAATGACCTTCTGCATGAAAGGCAAACGCCTCACCTCCATGCTATCTCTCCAGCTCTATTTTCATTCAAGTTCAGGTAGACCAGAAAGCCCATCTTTGAGGGCATTGAACTAGGCCTTTATTTCGGAAGAAGAGGCACATACACCCTCTGCACAGTGGGGAGCCACTGCAATGATGATCAATAGGTATCTGAACTTAGTCCAAGTTCTTAATCCTGTCTGAAGTCCATAAGATGTCTGAAATTGATGTCGACTATTTATAGATGGGAGCTTAAGTCACAAACCAAAACAAAATGTTTAAGGTAGAGACCCTCCCTGTGTAAATAAACAACTTGAGGTCCCATCCAAAATGGATGGAACCTTCTATAAACCTAGTATTTTGCCTATGATGCGCCCACGCAAAAAACCCTGAGAACAGACAGAAATATCATTTAGGAAATTATAGACAATAATATCTAACTCACAAACCTAAAGTCAAGAAAGCAAAACCTTAATGTAATACAACATCGATTCCTAATATTAAAAACTAAAATAGAAAAACATTAATTACGATAGTCAAAAGAAGTGTAGTACCAAATATAACTTCAAAGGATTACAGTTATAGGAAAAACAACAGATGAAATTTCTACAGAGTTCAATACCAATCTGTAAATATGAGGGGTCTGGAACTCCAAAAAGACCAGCAGAAGACACTTGATGGGTCTGGAAAAGCGGGTTGAAGCCTTGTACAGGAGATAACATCAAGCTGAATGAAGAAGGAAGGCCAGTACAGTCATCCATGTGTTGGGGCATCCCCAAGCGTTACATTATCAGATCATGAGTTGGTTGGGCTTCTGCATTTCCTTTGGGATCGGTGCAATCTTGGGGTAGCCATTGTAGAAATGGTCAACAATAGCACTGTGTATGTGGATGGAAAACCAGAAATTCAGATAGCACAGTTTAACTGGGATCCAGAGACTGCGGGTCTTATCCATGGATCTTTTCTCTGGGGTTACATTGTGACACAAATTCCAGATGGCTTCATTTCCAACAAGTTTGCAGCATATATGGTGTAAAACTTCAACAGTCACGGATTTCTTCTTCCAGCCAAGATCAGGAAGCTTGTAGTTGTGGGTGAAGGAGATGAGTTGCACATGTGAAGGGAATCCTGAAAATTAAAATGTTAAGGACTAGGAAGAGAGAAGGAAGGATAAGGAAGACTAAATTGGGGAAGATAAATTTAGGAAAAAGGGAACTATATACAAAATATGCAGAACAGACAGACACTAAACAAGACATACACATACAGACTTCACAAAAAGTATGGCCATAACACTCACTCATACTAAAAAATATTTGTTGGAAAGGATCCAAAATAGAGCAAAAGAAAAGAGAATTCAGCTGCATCAACTAAAAGCGCCTTAAAATGTAATAGCCGGCAATTGTTTAGATAATTCATTTCAAATTCAAAAATCTGTTTTTTTATGGCAGAGCAGAGCAGATCTGAAAGAGAATTTCATGCGTAATACAAACATGGAAAACTCTACTATAAGTGTATATCAGTGTATATACAAAGTTATTGTATAACAGTAACTTTATGATAATCAATCATAGGCAAGAAGCACTGTGAAGAAAGTCCACCTAAATTTATCATTATGTCAGCGTCTTAAAACCTAAATTGAGGGAAATAGAGCAATGATGTTAAAATAAAAAGAGTGAAAGTCGTTAAATGAGTATACCTAGAAAGAAAAACAACATTAATATGATGAGAAATTTCTCTTTCAGGTGAACCTTGACTAAATTAATTTGTAAAATTTCATGATTAACTGAGACATAGAGCAATAATGAAATTAAGACATAAATCCATCCTACAAGGAAACACATTGGGGATTCATGATTTTCAACCTATATTCATTGATCATGCCTGTGGAAAGAATCCTAGAGCATTAATAGCAACTAATAAGGAAGTGAAATGATTATCTGGTGTTCATCGTAGATCTTTAAGAAGTATAAAACAGGATGTTTGCTGCTGTGGATTTCACCAATGTATTAGGGACTTTTTTGATCTTCTTGTCATCAAAATTGATCCAGTGTTGTTTTGCAGCAATTTTACAGTATGAAGTACAGTGCCCATAGTGAACTTTACCATAATGGTTTGACACCGATGATAAGTTGTATTTCTTAATCTTGCTTTTATTCTCTGAAGTGAATTCCTCTAAATTGAGGTCTTCTAAATGAAAATCTACATAAGTATGCAATCTTTTATTTGTTTGCCATCAAAAGCAAAACGTTTCAAGTGTATTATAAGTACTGGTGGCAGTTTCCATAAGTACGTTTTCTTTGAAAAATCCCTTCTATTTTTGCAACTGTTGCACAGAACTTTGTTGTCATTTCTTAATTCTTCTTCTTTAAAAAAATCAGAGAGGCATTCCTGTAATGTACATTTATCTGTAGATGTAACAGCTAGAGACAAATGAACAAATGTCTCATAAACCTCAGACTTTTGGTGGCAAGTGAGACACTGGAGTATAGATTTGAATTGTCCTTGAAAGAGATCATAAATAATAGATTTGTGAGCCTTTTGGTGTTCTGGACTAAATTGTTCATAATTTTCATTTTCCATGAGATGTGTAGTTTTGTCTGTCATTAGATTTATGGTAAGCAAGTCCTGATGTAGTCCCTCAATTAGGAACATCAATAGTTCATGAGGATCCTGCTGATTGTGTCCAACAAACTGGTCATTAAGTAAACCAATTGTTACTTTGAAGCTTTCAGGGTTAATATATCTATGAAATCCATTTCTGAAATATTATACAAGCATTGCAATATTGAGTTCATGTAGCAAGAGTTTCCTATATTTTGAAGCCCAGTTAAGACAGGTTCCTGTCTTTCCTTTTGCATCTCGGAGTGTAAGGGTTTATCACTACCATTAGTCTCACTCCCATAAAAAATGGGGAGAAGTAATGAACAGACACTTTAACAAAGAAGAAAAACAAATGGCCAAAAGACACATGAAAAATGCTCCACATCACTAATCATCAGGGAGATGCAAATCAAAACAACGATGAAATACCACCTCACACCACAGAGAAGGGCAAACATCACAAAGAATGAGTATAAACAGTGTTGGCAGGGATGTGGAGAGAAAGGAACTCTTATCCACTGCTGGTGGGAATGCCGTCTAGTTCAACCTTTATGGAAATCGATATGGAGATTCCTCCAAAAACTGGAAATCGAGCTCCCATATGATCCAGCTATACCACTCCTATGAATTTACCCTAGGAACACAAAAATACAATACAAAAACCCCTTCCTTACACCTATATTTATTGCAGCACTATTTACCATAGCAAGACTCTGGAAACAACCAAGATGCCTTTCCACAGATGAATGACTAAAGAAACTGTGGTACATATACACAATGGAATATTATGCAGCTGTCAGGAGAGATGAAGTCATGAAATTTTTCTATACATGGATGTACACGGAATGTATTATGCTGAGTGAAATAAGTCAGAGAGAGAGAAACGCAGTATGGTCTCACTCATCTATGGGTTTTAAGAAAAATGAAAGACATTCTTGCAATAATAATTTTCAGACACAAAAGAGAAAAGAGCTGGAAGTTCCAGCTCACCTCAGGAAGCTCACCACAAAGAGTGATGAGTTTAGTTAGAGAAATAACTACATTTTGAACTGTCCTAATAATGAGAATGTATGAGGGAAATAAAGAGCCTGTTTAGAGTACAGGCGGGGGTCGGGTGGGGAGGAGGGTGACTTGGGACATTGGTGATGGTAATGTTGCACTGGTGATGTGTGGTGTTCTTTACATGACTGAACCCCAAACACAATCATGTATGTAATCAAGGTGTTTAAATAAAAATAAAAATAAAAAATGAAAAAAATAAAAATAAAAATAAAAAATAAATAAAATAAAATAGAAAAATATTAATTACAGTAGTCAAAAGAAGTGTAGTACCAAATATAAATTTAAGGGATTATAATTATAAGAAAAATACAAAAGCTGAAATTCCTACAGAGTCCAATACCAATCTGTTAAGATGACAGGTCTGGAACTTCGAAAAGTCTGGCAAAAAACAATTGATGGATCTGGAAAAGCGGGTTGACACCTGGTACGGAAGATAACATCAAGCTGAATGAAGAAGGAATGCCAGTACAGTCATCCATGTGTTGGTGCATCCCCAAGCATTAAATCATTACCATCGTTAGTTGGTTTGGCTTCTGCATTTCTTTTGGGATCGGTGCAATCATGGGGTAGACATTGTAGAAATGGTCAACAATAGCACTGTGTATGTGGATGGAAAACAGGAAATTCAGATAGCACAGTTTAACTGGGATCCAGAGACTGTGGGACTTATCTATAGATATTTTCTCTGGGGTTACATTGTGACACAAATTCCACGTGGCTTCATTTCCAACAAGTTTGCAGCAAACATGATACAAAACTCCAACAGTCACGTATTACTTCCTCAGGCCGAGATCAGGAGGCTTGTAGTTGTGGGTGAAGGAGATGAGTTGCACATGTGAAGGGAATCCAGAAAATTAAATGTTAAGGACTAGGAAGAGAGAAGGAAGAATAAGGAAGACTAAATTGGGTAAGTTAAAGTTAGGTAAAAGGGAACTATATACAAAATATTCAAAACATACAGACACTGAACAAGATATACACATACAGAATCCAAAATAGAGCAAAAAAAAATTAAGTTGAATCAACTAAAAGCGCTTTAAAAAGTAATAGCTGGCAACTCTTTAGATGAATCATTTGAAACTCGAAAATAATTTTCCCATTTTCTTCTTTATTTAAACATCTTGATTACATAAATGATTGTGATTAGGTTTCAGTCATGTAAAGAACACCCCCTTCATCAGTTCAACATTCCCACCACCAATGTCCCAAATCTCCCTCCATCCCACCCCACCCCACCTGTACTCCAAACAGGCTTTCCAGTTCCCTCATTCATTCACATGATTATGGTAGTTCTCTGTGTAGTTATTTCTATAGCTACATGAACCACTCTTAGTGGTGAGCTTCATGAATTGAGCTGGTGTTCCAGGCTCCCTCTCATTGTCTCTGAGGATTGTTACAAAAATGACTTTTATTTTTCTTAAATCCCATAGATGAGTGAGACTATTCTGCATCTCTCTCTCTCTCTCTCTCTGACTTATTTCACACAGCATGATAGATTCCATGTACATCCACGTATAGGAAAATTTCATTATATTCCATTGTGTATATGTACGACATTATCTTTAGCCATTCGTCTGTTGAAGGGCATCTTGGTTGTTTCCAGAGCCTGGATATTGTGAATAATGCTGCAATAAATATAGGTGTGCGGAAGGGGTTTTTGTATTGTATTCTTGTGTTCTTAGGGTATATCCCTAGGAGTGGAATAGCTGGGTCGAATGGGAGCTCAATTTCCAGATTTTGGAGGAATCTCAATATCGCTTTCCATACAGGTTGGACTTGACGGCATTACCACCAGCAGTGGATAAGAGTTCCAATCTCTCCATATCCCTGCCAGCACTGATTGTTTTCATTCTTTGTGATGTGCGCCAATCTCTGTGGTGTGAGGTGGTATCTCATAGTTGTTTTGATTTGCATTTTCCTGATGATTAGTGACAAGGAGCATTTTCTCATGTGTCTTTTGGCCATTTGCATTTCTTTTTTATTGAAGTGTCTGTACATTTATTCTCCCCATTTTTTATGGGATTAGATGTTTTTTTCTTGTAAATTTCTGTCAGTGCCCTGTATATTTTGGATATTAGCCCCTTATCTGAAGGGTGTTGGGTGAATAGCTTCTCCCACTCGGTGGCTGACTCTTGTATCCTGGGCACTATTTCTTTTGAGGTGCCGAAGTTCTGAGTTTAATATATTTCCATCTGTTGATCTCTGCTACCACTTGTTTGGAAAGTGCTGTTTCTTTCTTGAAGATGCCTTTAGTCTCAATGTCATGGAGTGATTTACCAACGTGTTGTTCTATATACCTTATAGTATCAGGTCTGATATCAAGGTCTTTAATCCATTTGGATTTTACCTTCATACATGATGTTAACTGGGGTCTATGTTCGCTTTTTGCAAGTGGCTAACCAGTTCTCCCAGCACCAATTGTTGAAGAGGTTTTCTCTGCTCCACTTAGAATTTCTTGCTCATTTGTCAAAAAAATTAGGTAATTGTATGTCTGGGAGCAATGTCTGAGAACTCAAGCCTACTCCACTGATCTGAGGGTCTGTCTTTATTCCAATTCCATTCTGTTTTGATAATTATTGCTTTGTAGTACAGTTTAAAGTTGGGGAAAGTAATGCCTCCCATATTCTTTTTCCCTAGGAATGCTTTAGCTATTCGAGGGTGTTTATCGTTCCAGATGAACTTCATAAGTGTTTGACCCATTTCTTTGACGAATATCATGGGTATTTTTAAAGGGATCGCATTAAATCTGTATAATGCTTTGGGAGTATTGCCATTTTAATGATGTGAATCCTGCCAATCCATGAGCACAGATGTGTTTCCATTTTCGTGTGTCCTCTCTTATTTCTTAGAGCAGGGCTTTATACTTTTTTGTATAGGTCCTTCATATCTTTGGTCAAGTTGACTCCAAGATATTTGAGTTTGTGTAGCAATATTGTGAATGTTAATGCCTTCCTGACTTCCACCTCTTATCTATCATTATAAAAAGGCCATTGATTTCTGTAGGTTATTTTGTAGCCTGCCACCTTGCAATATGAATCCAATTTTTCTAGAAGCTTTTTGGTAGAGTCTTTAGGGTTTTCTAAGTAGAGTATCATGTCGTCTGCAAACAATGAGAGCCTGACTTCTTCCTTTCCTTGATTCCCTTGATATCTATTTCTTGCCTGATTACTATAGCAAAAAATTCCAGTACTATGTTGAAGAGGAGTGGTGAGAGTGGACAGCCTTGTCTTGTACCAGAATTTAGAGGAAATGCTTTAAGTTTTTCTCCATGAGAATAATATTTGCCATTGGCTTGTGGTAAATGGCTTCGACTAGATTGAGAAAGGTTCCTTCCATTCCCATCTTGCTGAGAGTTTTGATCAAGAATGGGTGTTGGACCATATCAAATGCTTTCTCTGCATCTATTGATATGATCATGTGATTTTTATTTTATTTTGTTGATGTTGTGTATGATGTTCATAGATTTGTGGATGTTAAACCATCCTTGCATTCCTGGGATGAAACCTACTTGGTCGTAGTGTATGATCTTCTTGATGATGCATTGGATTCTATTTGCCAGGATTTTGTTGAAGATCTTTGCATCAGCATTCATCAGGGATATTGTTCTGTTATTTTTTATTTTGGCAGAGACTCTGTCTGGTTTTGGTATCAAGGTGATGTTGGCTTCACCAAAGCTGTTTGGGAGTGTTCCCGTTATTTCAATTTCATGGAAGAGCTTGGATAGGATTGGTACCAGCTCCTCTTGAAAGATTTGAAAAAAATTCATTAGGAAATCCATCTGGGCCTGGGCTTTTCTTTTTAGGAAGATGTATGATTACAGTTTCAATTTCCTCAGTAGTGAAGAGGGTGTTTAGATATGCTACATCCTCTTCCTTCAACTGTGGAAGATTATAAGTGTCCAAGAATTGTTCCATTTCTTCTAGGTTCTCATGTTTTGTAGCATAAAGTTTCTCAAAGTAGTCTCTGATTACCTTTGGATTTCTGTGATATCTGTCGTGATCTTCCCTTTTTCATTTCTAATACGGGTTATCAGATTTCTCTCTTTTTTGTGAGACTTGCCAATGGTCTATCAATCTTGGTAATTTTTTTAAAGAACCAACTTCTGCCTTTGTTGATCTTTCAGATAGTTTTCTGGTTTTCCATTTCATTGAGTTCTGCTTTCTGCATTTTTTCTTTCCTTTTGTCTCCCTATTTTTGGTTCCTTTTGTTGAACACTTTCTAATTCTATGAGCTGCGTAATTAAGGTATTCAGCTATGCCCCTTCTTCCTTCCTGTTGTGTGCTTGTAGAACTATAAATTATCCTCTCAGGTCCGTTTTTCCTGTGTCCCATAGATTTGAGCAGTTTGTGTCTTCATTATCATTTGTTTCCAGGAAAATTTTGATTTCCTTTTTTATTTTATTTCGGACCCACTGGTTGTTCAGTAACAGGGTGTTTCATTTCCAATTTTTAAAGTTTTTCTTCTGTGTGGCTTTGTAGTTCACATCTAATTTCAGAGCCTTGTAGTCAGCAAAGGTAGCCTGCAAGATTTCTATCCTCTTGACTTTATGGAGGTATGTTTTATGTGTCAGCATGTAGTCTATTCTGGAGAATGACCCATGTACATTGCAAAAGAATGTGTATCCAGTTTTTTTGGGATGGAGTGTCCTGTATATATCTACTAGTCCTCTTTTTTCCATAGCTCTTTTCAGGGATAGTATGTTTTTGTTGGGTTTCAATCTGGATGACCTATCATGTGTTGATAGGGCCATGTTGAAGTCTCCCACAATTATTGTGTTATTATTGATTTCTTCTTTCAGATTTGTCAGTAATTGTATTTGATAATTTGCTGGTTTCTCATTTGGTGCATATTTGTTTAATAATTGATTTCTTACTATTGCACATATCTCTTTATTAGTACTTAGTGTCCATCTTTGTCCCTTACAACTTTTCTGAATATAAAGTTGGTGTCATCAGATATTAGTATGGACACCGCAGGTTTTTTTGAGGGTGTTTGCTTGGATGATTTTCCTCCAGCCTTTGATTTTGAGTCTATGTTTTCTCTGATTGTTCTGATGTGTTTCTTGTAGGCAGCAGAACATTGTATTCATCTTTTTGACCCATTTTGCCACTTTGTGTCTTTTAATTGGTGAATTTAGTCAATTGACATTGAGGGAGATGATTTTTTTTCTTTTTTTTTTATTTAAACACCTTGATTACATACATGATTGTGTTTGGGTTTCAGTCATAAAAGGAACACCACCCATAACCAGTGCAACATTCCTATCACCCAAGTCCCAAATCTCCCTCCTCCCCACCCAACTCCCGCCTGTACCCTAAACAGGCTCTACATTTCCCTCATACATTCTCAATATTAGGGCAGTTCAAAATGTAGTTATTTCTCTAACTAAACTCATCACTCTTTGTGGTGAGCTTCCTGAGGTGAGCTGGAACTTCCAGCTCTTTTCTCTTTTGTGTCTGAAATTTATTATTGCAAGAATGTCTTTCATTTTTCTTAAAACCCATAGATGAGTGAGACTATTCTGCGTTTTTCTCTCTCTCTCTGACTTATTTCACTCAGCATAATAGATTCTGTGTACATCCATGTATAGGAAAATTTCATGACTTCATCCCTCCTGACAGCTGCATAATATTCCATTGTGTATATGTACCACAGTTTCTTTAGCCATTCGTTTGTTGAAGGGCATCTTGGTTGTTTCCAGAGTCTTGTTATGGTAAATAGTGCTGCAATGAATATAGGTGTAAGGAAGGGATTTTTGTATTGTATTTTTGTGTTCTTAGGGTATATTCCTAGGAGTGGTATAGCTGGATCGTATGGGAGCTCGATTTCCAGTTTTTGGAGGAATCTCCATATTGCTTTCCATAAAGGTTGAACTAGACGGCATTCCCACCAGCAGTGGATATCAAATTGCAGAGACAAGATAGCAGATAAGAGCTTGCCTTGCATGCTCTGTGCCTTGGTTCACTCTTCAGCACAGAATATGGTCTCACATATATTGCATGTCATAGGATTTAATGTCATCTTTGTAGATAAGTTTGCTGTGTTTGTTGGTCTCTCTTGTCTTAGAGTAGACCTGTCAGTTTTTCCTTTAAGGCTGTTTTTATCATTTGTGAAGTTTCTGAGCTGTTGTTTATCCATGAAGCTCTGCATTCTTCCTTCAAACCTGAATGTGAGTCGAGAGGGTGCAGTATTTTTGGTGAGGCATTCATTTCATTCAGTTTTGTCACAATATCCCACCACTGTCTATTGGCCTTGAGAGTTTCTTGTGACATGTCTGCTCTAAGTCTTAGGGATTCTCCTTTGAATGTAATTTTCCTTTTTGATATTGTTACTTTCAGTATTCTATCTCTATCTATGGGATTTGACATTGTAATGAGGATGTGTCTTGGGTGTTTTTCTTTGGGTCTCTTTTAGCTGGTACTCTTCAGGCATGCAGGATTTGATTGCATGTTGTCTTTAACTCTGGGAGTATCTCTTTGATGATGTTTTTGACAGTTGCTTCTTCCTGGAGATCTCCTTTCTGGGTTTCTGGACTCCAATAATTTTTATGTTGTTTCTGTTGAGTTTATCAAAGACATTTATTTTCGTCTTATCGCATTCCTTGAGTAATTTTTCCATTGCCTGTTCGTTTGTCTTAAGGTTCTTTTCCAATTTCTTCTGTTGTGTTGAATTTTTCTGCATCACATCTTCCAATACTCCGATTCTCTCCTCAGCTGCTGATACCCTGTTGGCGAGGCTATTCATTGAGGTTTTCAGTTGAGCAACCATACTTTTCCGATCTGTTATTTCAGTTTGGAGTTTTCTGATTTCTGTCCTTGTGTTCTGTTCAGATAGATCTATGCTTTTTTTGAGTTCTACGAACATCTTCCATATTTCTATTCTAAACTCCTTATCTGAGAGGTTAATCAGGTGTTTGGAATTTATTAGGTCATTTGAGCTTTCATCTTCATTCTCTGTGAATGGTGTTTGCCTGTGAGGTTTCCCCATTGTCACCCTTGTATTGTGGTTTTTCCTGCGTGTTGTGGTTGTGTTCATTGGTTAGAAAGAGTGCAAGACCGCGAATTGAAGCAGCCGAGCTCTTCTGCTGCCTCTAGTTTACAGTCCTTCAGAGTGAACATAGGCACAGCAGGGCGGAGCCTCCACAGGCCAGAGACCTCAGCTTATTGAACAGCGACCCCTGCAGCCAGAATGTATTTATTGGGCAGCTTCAAAATGCAGTTTTATGGGGTGTGCTCCCTAGGCCTCTGAGGAAACCTCAGGGATTCAGAAACACAGGCAGACAGGGGTAGAAGATGTTTCCCTTGAAGTCCTTAGAGTGAACAAAGGCACAGCCAAATTTTTTTTAATTCAGAGCAGAGCAGATCTGAAAGAGAATTTCATGCAAAATGAAAGACATTCTTGCAATAATAAGTTTCAGACACAAAAGAGAAAAGAGCTGGAAGTTACAGCTCACATCATCAAGTCCACCATAAACAGGGATAAGTTTAGTTAGAGAAATAACTACGTTTTAAACTATCCTAATGATGAGAATGTACAAGGGAAATAGAAAGCCTGTTTAGTACAGGCGGGGGTTGGGTGGGGAGGAGGGAGATTTGGGACATTGGTGATGGGAATGTTGCACTGGTAATGGGTGTTGTTATTTACATGACTGAAACCCAAATACAATCATGTATGTAATAAAGTTGTTTAAATAAAAAAATTAAAAAAGAGAATTTCATACATAATACAAACATGGAAAACTCTACTACAGGTTTATAACAGTGTATATAAAAAGTTATTTTATAACATAACTCTATGGTAGTCAATCATAGGTGAGAAGTACTGTAAAAAAAGTCCTCCTAAAAAGTATCATTATGTCAACATCTTAAAACCTAAATTGAGGGAAATAAAGCAATGATGTTAAAATAAAAAGAGTGGAAGTTGTTAAATGAGTATACCTAGAAAAAAAACATTAATATGACGGGAAATTTTTCTTTCAGGTAACCTTGACTAAATTAAATTGTAAGACTTCATGATTAACTGAAACCTAGAGCAATAATGAAATTAAGACATAAATCCACCATACAAGGAAACACATTGTGGTCCATGACTTTTAATCCTATTCATTGATCATGCCTGTGGAAATAGTCATAGAGCATTAATAGCATCCGATAAGGAAATGAAATGATTATCTCATATTCATTGAATATATTTAAGAAGTATAAAACAGGATGTATGCTGCTGTGGATTTCACCAATGTATAAGGGACTTTTTTATTTTCTTGTATCGAAATTGATCCAGTGTTGTTTTGCAGCAATTTTACAGTATTAAGTACGTACAGAGGCCATAGTGAACTTTAACATAATGGTTTGACACTGATGATTAGTTGTATTTCTTAGTCTTGCTTTTATTCTCTGAAGTGAATTATACTAAATTAAGGTCTTCTATAGGAAAATCCACATAAGTGTGCAATTTTTATTTGTTTGCCATCAAAAGCAAAACGTTTCAAGTGTATTATACGTAGTGGTGGCAGTTTCCATGAGTACGTTTTCTTTGAAAAATCCCTTCTAGTTTTGCAGCTGTTGCACTAAACTTTATTGTCATCCCTTAACTCTTCTTCTTCAAAACATTCAGAGAGGCATTCCTGTAATGCACATTTATCTGTAGATGTAACAGCCAGAGACAAGTGAACAAATGTCTCATAAACCTCAGACTTTTGGTGGTATGTGAGACTCTGTAGTATAGATTTGAATTCTCCTGGAAAGAGATCATAAATAATAGATTTGTGAACCTGTTGGTGTTCTGGACTAAATTGTTCATAATTTTCATTTTCCATAAGATGTGTAGTTTTATCTGTCATTAGATTTACAGTAAGCAAATCCTGATGTAGTCCCTCTATTAGAAACATCAGTAGTTCGTGTGGATCCTGCTGATTGTGTCCAGCAAACTGGTCATTAAGTAAACCATTGTTACTTTGAAGCTTTCAGGGTTAATATATCTATGAAATCCATTTCCCATGGTTTTGATGAGCCGACTAAATTCTTCGGCTAATTTACCTTCATGCCCCTTGGATTTTTCTTGTTAATATCCTTTTTATAATGATCTTGATTAAAATACAGAGTCAAGTCTGAAATATTATACAAGCATTGCAATATTGAGTTCATGTAGCAAGAGTTTCCTATATTTTGGAGCCCAGTTAAGACAGATTCCTTTTTTTCCTTTTGCATCTCAGAGTGTAAGGATTTATCACTACCGTCAGTCTCACTCAAAGTTTGATGTGTGACAACTAAATCCTTGTTCCCTGTCCCAGAGACCTCAGCAATATTACTGTTGTTAGTGTCTTGAGTATTCTGGTTTTGATCTGAAGGGGAGTTTGTAGTCTGAACCTGATCATTTGTGCTAGCCCGATTTCTAACAAGGTGTAATGGAACCCAAATTTCCTTGGGAGGGTTGTCATTTGTAGAAACATAGGCATAACCCCTTCCTCTCAGGAGAAGATATCCAGCTATCCATTTTTCATCCTCCTTGATCCAAATAGGTTTTTGGGTTGTTTCTTGTCTCTGAATATCTTCTTTAAAATGTCTTTCCGCTGCAGTGTAACTTTCCCCTTGGGGTAAGTTTAAGTAACTTAGTGTGATAAGAGTCAAAGATAGCAAATCCGTTGGTGGTAAACCTCTTTTTCTATGTTTCTGTAATTGAGTTTTTAAGGTTCTGTGAGTCCTTTCTACAATGGCCTGTCCCCTACGATTGTAAGGAATTCCTTTCAGATGTCTTATCTGCCATTCTTTACAAAATAAATTCAAAAGTTTTGCTAAAATAGGCTGACCCATTATCAGTTTTTGTAGAATATGGAATACCCGTCACAGAAAAACATGTAAAAGAAAACTACAAACAGCCTTAGATTTTTGTGAAGACATAGGAATTGCCCACATAAACCGAGAATAAGTGTCCACCACAACATGAAGATAAGGTTTTCTTGGAAATAAATCCGTTTGAGTTATATCCATTTGCCAAAGTTCGTTAAACTGTAAGCCTCTTGGGTTTGCTCCTGCTATGTGAGACTTTTTTTGTTAAAGATGCACATATGTTGCAGTTTTCTACAATTTCTCTAGCTTGCCTCCATGGAATTTTGTAATTCACATGTAAATGGCGAGCATTTGTGTGTAGGGCTGAATGTTCCTCTACAGGTGATTTAAATATAGGCATTTCTAGCAAGTCAGCAGTTTTATTTCCTTGAGCCATCTGTCCTGGAAGTCCTGAGTGGGCTCTAATATGCATGATGAAGATGGGATCAGTTCATTTTCAAAGAAGCTGCTGTAATTGTTTAAGTAATTTCTGTATGATCAGGTTATTAGCATAAAGGGATGCAGTGGCTATTACATGACATAAATTTACCACATACAAAGAATCAGAAACTATATTCATGGCTTCAGATACATTTTCTAATAGGTAAATTAACGTTGCTAATTCAACTTTCTGTGCAGATTTATGTTTGGTATCTATGATCATATTAATGCTGTCTCCGGTTATTCCTCCTTTTCCATTTTGGGATCCATCAATGTAAAAAACCTTGGCATTGGGATAGGGGAATCCCGATCAATTGAAGAAATAACAAACTGAGTTTTCTTGAAAAAGTCCCAAGTTTTTCCTGCTGAATAATGGGAGGATATTTCTCCTGTGAAACCTGAGAGTGCCCTTTGTAGAGATTCATTAAGAGGCAATATTGACTCAATTTCATTTTTTGGCATTGGCAAAACTATTATATCTGGGTCAAAACCTAGTAAAGATATAGATCTGAGTCTTGCCTTGATAATAATCTCTGAAATCAGTTCCAAGTAGGGAACAACTGAGCGAGGCTGTTTGTTATGTAAATACACCCATTCCAAAGGTCCTGCCTGTTGCATCAAGGCCCCCGTGGGAGTTTCTATAGTAGGGAAGATTAACAGAAATACCTTTTCTCCTGGGATGAATCTTAAGAGAAATGGTTTTTGTAATCTGCCCAAGAAAATGTCCAATTCATTTTTGGCAGCTGTTATTAAGTTTCTCAGACTATCTAAGGCAGGGTTACCCTCCAACGTTTTAAACGGATTAGACAACTCTGCATTCGGGATTCCTAGTGTAGGGCAGAGCCAATTTACATCACCTAAAAGTCTCTGGAAATCATTAAGCATTCTGCAGGGTTTTTTTTGACAGAAAGTTTTTGTGGACGTATTAATGTCTGGTCCAAAATAAAACCCAAATATTGATATGGTGACATTATCTGTATTTTTTCTAAAGCTATTTTCAGTCCTGATGTTTGTAAACAGTAATAGTATAAGAGTATATGTCCTGTAAATATGTTTCATTGTTCATTTTGAGCAAGATCATCTGTATAATGAAATATCATGGCTTGAGGAAATTTTTCACAAGCAGGGCTCAAAACCTTATCTACAAAAACTGACACATTGTTGGGGAATTCAACATGCCCTGGGGGAGAACGGTTCATTGGAAACATCTGCAGGGATGGGTGTTATTGAGAGAAGTAAATGAGAATGCAAAACATTTTTTTATCATCTGGGTGAATAGGAATATGTTAGAAGTAATCATTCAGATCAATTATAATTAGTGGCCATTCCTTTGGAATAACTACAGGTGATGGTAAACCAGTCTGCAATTTGCCCATGGGTATCATAGATAGATTTACAGTTCTAAGATCCATCAGAAGTCTCCATTTTCCATATTTTTATATATAATTATAGATGAATTCCATTGAGAAAAAGAATGTTCAATATGTCCTAATTTTAGCTGTTCTTCTACTAATTCTGTCAGCAACTTTAATTTATCAGTTTTAAGGGGTCACTGACTTGTCCAAATTGATTTGTCAGATTTCCATTTTAATTTTATTGATGCTGGGGTATTTATGGCAGTGGCCCCTACGAAAAATTTTGAGTTTTTAAATCGAGAGAAGGTTTGGGCTCTTCTGGAGCTAATGGGATGTAGAATTCTGCCTTCCATTGTTTGTGTAGGTCACGGCCCCACAGGCATAGTGAAAATGGGCCCATGTGAGGTCTGATTATCGCTTTTTGATTTTCTGGGCCGTAAAATATCATAGTCCTTGTACTCAACAAACAGGAGCTCAGGCCTCCTACTCCTTCTAGGGAATACAGGGTTTCCTGAAGAGGCCAATTTTCTGGCCATTCTTTATCAGAAATTGCGGTAACCTGAGCACCCATATCTATCATGCCGTCAAAGGTTTGCCCTTCCAAGTGAAGTTTGATTATTGGGTGTTCATCTTTAGATTTAGTAACCAGAGCCACAATTGAGTTTTGAGCAGCATCCGGATCTGTGCTTCCAAAACCTCCAATTTTAGTCTTATCTGAAGTCTCAAATTTGACATAAGGCACTATTACTATTTGGGCAATCGCTTCTCCTTTTTTAAAGGTTCATGTAACTGGTACAGTAATAACTACAATGATTTCTCCCATAGTATCTGAGTCAATGACACCAGTGTTTACTGATATACCCTGTATGTTGAGGGAACTCCTGCCAAGAATCAAACCCATAGTATCTGGGGATGGCGGGCCCACAATGCCAGTTTCTAACATGTAAGGGCATACTCCTGGGTATATTGTAATGTCCTCTTGGCATAATATGTCTAATCTGATGCTTCCTGATATAGCGTGAATTCTCTTATAGTAATGAATTTTCTTGGGCTGGGCTTGGAAGGATTATTGTCTGTGAACAACGCCCCTGATTTGGAAGGGCCTGGGGGGAGGCCTTGTGGGCTTTTTCCTGCATCTTGCATGTGTGCTCTCGAGGAGCTGAATTTATAAGAAGATGGTAATTCCTTTTGATATGCCCCTGTTTTCCACAATGGTAGAAGACGATTTGCTTCCTGGGGATTGTGTTGAAACCTCTTCTTAGGTTATTATCAATGAGGTTTCTGGATCTGCAATCTTTCACCCAGTGGCGACCCATTTTGTATTTTGGGTAAAGATCTGGTTTATGGAAAGAGCCCTGTCCCCAAGGGGAGTAAGGCATCATTCCCTTGGTAACTGGGAAGGTTTGTACCGAGTTTAAGTGGGGTGGGATTTGGGGTTCCTGATAGACATTTCGACAGACATAAAATAAATCATTCACATCTGCCTTTTCATTTAAAGTATTCAATACTAATCTACAGGCCGAATTTGCATTATGATAAGCCAAAGATTTTACTAAGAAGTTTCTCGTCTCCTCATCTTTGACATAACTTTAGAGCATCTTTAATCTTACCTACAAACTGCATATGGCTCATAAGGGCCTTGGGTAATTTTTAAAAAGTTTCCTCTACCAATGCTGTTAGAATCAATTTTTTCCCATGATGACAATGCAATATCCCTAATTAAATTTAAGATTTCTTTAGGTAAAGCTGCTTGTGTCTGAATATTTGCAAATTGATTTTCTGCCATCAATAATGCATACAATAGAGTAACACCTGCCACTTGTTTTTTCGTATCATCTGGGCTATATAATTTGGCTTTTATGCCTTCTGAATAGTACATTTCCCATTCAGTTTGCTGTTCAGATGACAGGCATATTTCAGTGATACTATTAAAATCATACAAAGTCCAAGATGAGTTATGACTCCAAAGTTTTAGTAACCCACACTGTATGGTGATTTTGGACCATACTCTTTACATGCTTTTTTAAACCGATCTAATTCTTCCATCTGATAGGGTACATAGTTAGAAACATTTACCCTGTGTAAAGGCGATGAGGCCAGTTAGCAAAATTACTCTGAATAGATCTATGAAACCTTGAGTGTGGTTCATATTCTGAATCTGCACTGTTGTGCAATTCAACTTTGTGAATAGAATCAAGCCTCACTTCTGGAGTTACCACCGGAGGTTGATCATTGTCTGAGTCTATTGTCATACGATTTGCTAGAATCAGGCTTAACTTTCCGAGTTGTTTTTCTTCCAGCAAAAATTCCTATATTGTTTATGGTGGGGCTGGATTGATCAGCCCGCAATTTGGTCTGAGTTTTTGTCGGAAAGATTTCCTTATTATTCATACTGGTTTTAGCCTCACCATTTCTACACTTTCTATTTCCTAAATATCAGCTAATACTTATGCTCACAGTAACAATGTGAGCCAACACAGAAATTCCACAAACTATGACAGCTGGAGACAATGCAATTTTTATTTGAAATATAGACCACAACCATCCAACTGCAGTGATTATCCTTAGATCAAAACCAATTAGTTTAAAACAAAATGGAATAATCCACTTGTATAATAGAGATCCAATGTGTAAGCAAAAAGGTGACAGAATCCACATGACTAAATACAGAAACCATTTAATGGTCAGCAGAGGAAATTTCCAATGAAGTATTTCACTTACAATTATTGAGGGTCCAGGTTCAGCCTGTCCGGGCACCATAATGTGCAAGTCAGCCCCTGAAGAGGTTGACTGATGGAGGGATGGAGGATGAGGCCTTTCTCCTCCAGCTTGGACCACACGTCAGTTACCCTGTTCAGTCTGCAGTTCTGAGGTGAATGTGGCGGGAAGAAAGCCAACAGGCAGTCAGGCTTCCAAAGAAAACAGCTCTTTACTCTGTGAAGAGGCTGAAGCCAAAAGGCCTATGAATAGGTCCAGGACAAAAAGCCTCTCGCCTTCCACAGACACTTGTTTTTATGCCTCAGAATCAGGTACCACCCAATGGTAGATCAGGTACCACCTAATGGTGGGAACAGAATAAGGTACCACCCTAGGGTGGGAGCAGAATGCCAGGTCACACCCTAGGGTATGGCACAATCACTGATCAGGGTAGGGTCAATAATATAATAATCTCATTAAAATGTTTAAGTACACAACACTCAAGGAATTCAGAATTGAGCTGCCATTTGATCCAGCAATTGCTCTCCTAGGTATCTACCCCCAAGACGGAAGGACATTCACTCCAAAGTATGTGTGCACCCAACTATTTATTGCAGCACTCAGTACAATAGCCAAGTCTTGGAACCAACCTCGATGTCCAACAACAGATGAGTGGATCATTAAGATGTGGTATCTATACACAATGGAATACTACATGGCAGTCAGAAATGATAGAATTACAGACTTTGCAGCAACGTGGATGGCCTAGAACATATTATGTTAAATGAAGCAAACCAGAAGACGAAAGATAAACACAGAATAATAGCACTATTCTGAAGTACCTGGAATAGGCACCAGATATATAACCAAAACGCCACGATTAAATACCAGGGTGTAACAGGACAAAAACCTTAAACACTGTAATAATCACCATATACTGGAAGTATAACATGCCATTGCTCTTTTACATTTTCTTCTAATTACTTCATATTTTTATTGTTGTTATTGTTGTTTAATTGTTGGTTTGTTTTGTTCTGTTTTGTTTTTCCTTTTTTCTCTTCTTGTCTCCCTCTTCTTCCACCATCTTCTCCTCATTACTATCATTCAATCCATGTCAAATAAAAACCACACTGTTACCTCCTCTATAGGAAAGAAAAAGAAAGCTGATATATAGGGTGCTGCGGACAGTACTGCAAAGGGTAAACACTTATATAGATAGACCTCACTAACACAATGGTTAGTACTCGAGACACGAAACCTATACATATCCAAAAGTTGATCTATTAGTTTCCTTTCATTACAAGTACTATATATACCTATCTTTCTGTACTCAGCATATCTCTTCCCCTCCCCACCTCTCTACATTAATATATACCTAAGCTAACTTCTATATGTTTATATGGGGGCAGGAGCACACAGAGATAGGAATCCTCCTTAAGAGACAAACCTAAACCATAAGCAACCCATACCTATACCGTTTATAACCCCTCCCATGCACTATTCTCTCTCCCCCTCAGAAACATGACTATCCCTTCACCCCTTAATCCAATCCCAATATCCCCACCATGTTGTAACTCTTCACCTTCATTTCTCAACCCGTTAGGCATCAAGACCAACCTCCTACACCAACAAACCAGTACCCAGTACCCAAGTGAAGAGAAACTCACTCAAACTCACACCTCGTTCCCGGCAAGAAAATACAACCAACACCCCTACTCAGTCATTCAGTGTGGCCCTCCTAATAACCTCTCCTTATTGTGGACTGTGGTTTAATACCGGATTAGCTCCAAAAAGACTCCCATTGCAAGAACTCTACCCAAGACCTCCCTGCCTGAAGCCTACACCTCACGAGGAAATCTCAAAAGACAATGGGGAAGCCTATACTATCACTATAAGTATAGACCTATATAACACTACCTCTTATACTGTTTCTTCCCAAATGTAAAGTAATCTCCTGTATCACTTTCTCCCCTTTTCTTTGTTTTTTATTCTCCCCCCCCTTGTTCGTTTTTTTATTTATTTGTTTTGTTCTAGTCTTTGTTTTTTTATTTGATTTTATTTGCTTCTTTGGGGCCAGAGCTGGCAACGCTTGGAGGCTGCTCCTGGTTCTGTGCTCAGAGGTTGCCCCTGGTGGTCATGGGTGACCATGTGGGATGCCAGGATGTGAGCCACCGTCCTACTGCAGGAAGGACAGACGCCTTGCCTCCATGCTATCCCTCCCGGCACCACTTTATTCCTTTAGCTATGCCTTTTATTTAATTTTTTTTCTTTTAAGAAACTCTTTTTTCTTTAGATATGTCTGAGCATATATATATTATTAGTTTTTGTCATGGATCTGTTTTCTTCTCTCTGCACCCCCAAATCCACCAGCAATATAATGTAGCACCACTTCTTTCTGCAAAGGCATATTAAAAATAGGGGAAATTTTACGTGTAAAAACAAGTTCTTATCTACTAGGGATAAGAACTTATACTTTTTTACAACACAGGGACATCTCCCATCCTGAATGTATGTCATGGGGAACCAACCTAGACTCCAGGGAAATAGGCACCGACCATCCAGCCTTGACACCTGGATCCCAGACATAGAAATGACAGAGTTCTCCACAACAGCTCCAGGAACCAAATCCCCTCCAGGGCATTCATAATGCTGCTCTGACACCAACATACACCAGTTCTAAATTGATAACCTGACAACGATGAAATAGGAACAACTAGAGCTAAGAGCAAGTTATCCTTCCTCACCAGCCAACGAACAGACAAAATTAGAAGACATGTGACCCTTTGATCTATGCAAAACCAAGATTGCTATATACAAATGACTGGTTGTTACAACCAGGACTATACAGTATGCATCCGGGACCAACAACAACAACTAAAAGCTCTAATCTTGTTTTTGGTCTACAATCTGTTCAACAAACAAGATCTCCAATTCCAGAGGTCTGACTGAGACAACCGCAAGTGAACGTGTCTTCCAGAAACATACTGAAAGACTATCCCAGGCTTCATCCTAGTAGCAACATAATAACCAAGAACACCAACTACAGAAGATGAATTAAAATGACACTGAAGAAGCAGAACTGCTAGAACCACAAATAAAGCCTTCATCATAAGCCCCATTCCTTGAGCTGCACAGTCACTAAGATCTCTAGATACAGAGGCCTGATTTTACCATCCATGACAAAGCAGAAGTCTTCCATACACCACGAAAGCACCGAGGGGAGAGTAAATGATCATGCATAAAGTCTATAGCTAATCCCATGACAGTATACTTCAGGGATGGAGAAACCCTGTATCTCCTAGGTCAAGGGAATTCCCTCTATAATATCCCCAATAGTGACTGTGCCTAAGAAGGGGGAAAAAGAAAAAAAAAGGGCAAAAAGGCACAAAATAATCATTTTCCACATATATATTGATTGATTGATTGATTGATTGATTGTTTTTTGACGTCCTTATTTTGGTGTAGATATTGAAGTTGCTGTCTCCATTTTATTATATATTATTTTATCTTATCTTTCTCATTCTTTTTGCACTCCGGCATGATTTGATTCCAGAACTGAGACTATTGTGTGGTGCTTCTCTTTATTGCTGTAGGGATCACTGGATATTTAATTTGACATTTATTTTTGTATTGTTATGGTGTTTCAATTACCTTTTTCATGTCCTCTCTCAAACTGAGGTTGATAGCCACTAGAAGGACTCTGCCCATTTTCAGCATATTTTAATTTTTTTTTAATTTTTTCTTATTCTTTTCCCCCATTCTATTGCTTTTCTTTTACTCAAACAAAACCACATAACTCGATTTATCTAACTTAGCCTCTTAAATAGAGGGAGAAACAAGGGAGGGCACCAGGACCAAACAGATGTATGATCACTGATAGTAAGCTAGACAAAGAGGGAACCCCTACTCTAGCAGTCAGCGGGGTGATCGTGGGGGATATCGGTTGCAGAAAGGGAACGGGGAAGGGGGGAGGACAAATTTGGTGGTGGGTATTCCCCTGATTCAATGTTAATATGTACCTAAAATACTAATGTGAAAGATATGTAAGCCACTATGATCAAAATAAAAAAATATCAAAAAATAGGGACCAGAACGGTGGCAAAGTGGTATGACATTTGCCATCATGTGGCTGACCTAGGATGGACCATGGTTTGATCCCCTGGCATCCCCCAAGCCAGGAGCAATTTCTGAGCCCATAGCCAGGAGTACCCCCTGAGCATCACTGGATGTGGCCCAAAAATCAAAAAAGAAAAAGAAAAAACAAAAATAATGTCCACCTATACTTCTCAGATAATCTACTCCTAGCTGTTACCACTGTAATGTACTCAGAAATAGAAGAGGCAGATTCCCCTTTCTTCAGGAACTACCAAAGCTGAACACTATTCCCTACACCTTCATAGAAAAATAGCCCAGCTCTGTGATGTAATATTATCAAACTTTCAAGCCACCAAACTTATTTTACATCTATAAATCCTGAACTATGTGGCCTCACATAAACATGAAATACCACATATGTTATAGAAGATGGTTCGCTATCACAGGAAATCTGATGGATGAGTTACATAGCAATCTACCAAGATCAGTTAATTTAAATAGTAACACAGATTTAGCACCAACCACAGTCCAGAAAATCTTTAGGCACTGTCTTTAGTAACATAATAGTGGCAATATATGACAATCATTTCAAATTGACCTGTCTTGATCTAAGTTTTGATAATTCAATTTACCTTTGTGTTTTAACAAGCAATATGAAGTAAATTTGTTTGAGCCTGCAAGAAAGCAGACTATGGTAGTGGGTAAGAAATTGGGGAAACCAATAAAGGAAGACTACACTAGTGTAGAAACGGTGTCTGAATATTTAATTCTGAAAATGACTGTATTATGAACAACTCACTGAATCATAGTGTCATAGTAAGATGTAAAATAGAAGTATTGTAGTATTTTTCATATGCCTGTTGGCCACCATTTGACATAATCAAAGAAGTATCTGTTCACTTACAGTTCCCAATTTTTAAGCAGTTACTTCTTCTTTACTTTTATTTTTTAAACAATGGGATAAAAGTAAATAGTATTAAAAGATTACATTTATATCATACATATGTACAATTTTAGTAGTGGTTTCAATACAGACAAAATACTAAAATATGAGTTTAAAAACAAACTACAAACTACACAGAAGACTGACTTTATTGTCGTAAAATAACTTAAATTTATTATTTCTTCCAAGAAAGAATTTCACATGTCTGGTTTCTAGCATAAACTAGCAGTCTAATTTTTTTCTAATTAAATCCACTTAAGATTGGAGTTCATTTTAAGACCATATAGAAGTATCTATTTTATAGATAGCAAGTTCTTACTTAAGTCAAGTTCTTTTAATACATAAATTTCTAGGAGTCAGTACATATTTAATACTCTTCTACCTTAAGAAAATAGAAGCTTTGGGGGCCGGAGAGATAGCACAGCAGTAAGGCATTTGCCTTAGACTCAGAATAACAATGGTTTGAATCCCGGCTTCCCATATGGTCCCCTGAGCCTGCCAGGAGCGATTTCTGAGCATAGAGCCAGGAGTAACCTCTGAGTGCTGCTGGGTATGACCCAAAACCCAAAAACCAAAAAAAGAAAATAGAGCTTTATCACTTTGATACAATCTGTAAGTTTTGCAAAATATAAATAAAGCCTTAGTCACACTAAATTAAAAAAACCTTATGGATATCTGAGAATAATAAAGTGATTTTCTCATATATAAATAAGGCACTTAACTTTTTCACTCAAATTGTGACATACAAAATAGTTTTTTATACAAATACAGTCCCATGTAGGAGCCACAGCATTTTTGTTTATAATCTCTTTGGTATTCTCACTGTTCAGAGAAGTTTAAACACCATTTTCTTCTAAATATTACTGATTAGAAATGTTATGGTAAGGCAAAAAAAATAGATAGGAAAACAAAGTTCACTATTTTCAGAAGTTCATGTTCAGCTTTCTATATATCAGCTGTTGATAAATTAGTCACCTTATTACAAAACTTGGCCTTTGTAAACAATTTTAAATTTACTTTTATGAACCAAATTGCACTACTCAGTATAAATTCCAGAATATTAAAACGAGGTTCAAAGTACTATGTCACTCAGTGCACCCTTAAAGGCAGCATGTACACGAGTCCCAAACTTCCACACACCAAATTCTGAGTTTATCGAGATCAACAGAGTAATACTGGATGCAGAATTTTCTGCTATGGTCTACCTCCATTGTGTCCAATTTCTGGTTATCTGCCTTGGAAATAAGGCCATATTGTTTTTGTTTTTAATAATATCATTATTTAAACACCTTTATTACAAACATGATTGTGATTAGGTTTCAGTCATGTAAAGAACACCTTCCTTCACCAGTGCAACATTCCCACCACCAATGTCCCAAATCTCCCTCCACCACACCACACCCTTAACCTGTACTCTACACAGGCTTTCCAGTTCCCTCATACATTCCCATGGTTATAGTTCTCAGTGTAGTTATTTCTCTAGCTGCACTCACCATTCTTTGTGGTGAGCTTCATGAAATGAGCTGGAAGTTCCAGCCCTCCTCTTTTTGTCTCTGAGGATGGTTGCAAATATGTCTTTTATTTTTCTTAAAACCCATAGATGAGTGAGACTATTGCGTCTATCTCTCTCCCTCTTAATTATTTCACTCAGAATGATAGATTCGATGTACAATCATGTATAGGAAAATTTCATGACTTCATCTCTCCTGACAGCTGCATAATATTCCATTGTGTATATGTACCACTGTTACCTTAGCCATTCTTCTGTTGAAGGGCATCTTGGTTGTTTCCAGAGTCTGGCAATTTTGAATAGTGCTGCAATAAATATAGGTGTGAGGAAGGGATTTCTGTATTGTATTCTTGTGTTTCTAGGGTATATCCCTTGAAGAGGTATAGCTGGATCATATGGAAGCTCAATTTCCAGTTTTTGGAGGAATCTCCATATCACTTTTCATAAAGGTTTGACTAGACGGCACTCCCACTAACAGTGAATAAGAGTTCCTTTCATTCCACATCCCTGCCAGCACTGATCATTCTCATTCTTTGTGATGTGTGCCAATCTCTGTGGTGTGAGATGGTACTTCATAGTTGTTTTGATTTGCATCTCCCTAATGATTAGTGATGAGGAGCATTTCTTCATGTGCCTTTTGGCCATTTGTATCTCTTTTTTTATCAAAGTGTCAATTTCTTCTCCCCATTTTTGATGGAATTAGATTTTTTCTTGTAGAGTTCTGTCATTGTCCTGTATATTTTGGAGATTAGCCCCTTATCTGATGGGTATTGGGTGAATAGTTTCTCCCACTCAGTGGGTGGCTCTTGTATCCTGGGCACTATTTCCTTTGAGGTTCAGAAGCTTCTCAGCTTAATGTATTTCGATCTGTTTATCTCTGCTTCTGCTTGGTTGGAAAGTGCAGTTTCATCCTTGAAGATGTCTTTAGTCTCAATGTCATGAAGTGCTTTATCTACGTGTTGTTCTATATACAATATTGTATTAGGTCTGATATCAAAAATTTAATTTATTTGGATTTTATATTCTTACATAATGTTAACTGGGGTCTATGTTTGCTTTGTTGCAAGTGGCTAACCAGTTTTGCAATCACCACTTGTTGAAGAGGCTTTCCCTGCTCCACTTAGGTTTTCTTGCTCCTTTGTCAAAGATTAGGTGATTGTATGTCTGGGGAACATTCTCTGAGTACTCAAGCCTATTCCACTGATCTGAGGGTCTGTCTTTATTCCAATATCATGCTTTTTTAATCACTATTGCTTTCTAATATTATTTAAAGTTGTGGACAGTAATGCTTCCCATATTCCTTATCCCTAGGAGTGCTTTAGCTATTCGAGGGTGTTTATTATTCCAAATGAATTTCAAAAGTGTTTGATCAACTTCTTTGATGAATGTCATGCGTATCTTTAGAGGGATCATATTAAATCTGTATAATGCTTTCGGGAGTATTGCCATTTTAATGATGTTAATTTTGCCGATCCTTGAGCAGTTTATGTGTTTCCATTTCCGTGTGTCCTCTCTTATTTACTGTAGCTGGGCTTTATATTTTTTCTTTATATAGGTCCTTCACGTCTTTGGTCAATTTGACCAGTGAGAGCTTGACTTCTCATTTCCTATATGGATTCCCTTGAATTTTTTTCTTGCCTAATCACTATAGCAATTACTTCCAGTACTATATTGAAGAAGAGTGGTAAGAGCGGACAGCCTTGTCTTGTACCAGAATTTAGAGGGATGTCTTAGTTTTTCTCCATTGAGGATAATATTTGCCATTGGTTTGTATTAGATGGCCATAACTATATATCCTTTCATTCCCATCTTGCTGAGAGTTTTTTTTATCAAGAATGGTTGTTGGACTTTATCAAATTCTCTCTCTGTGTCTATTGATATAATCATGTGATTTTTATTTTTCATGATATTTATGTTTTGTATTATGTTGATAGATTTACAGATGTTAAACCATCCTTGCATTCCTGGGATGAAACCTACTTGATTGTAGTGGATGATCTTCTTGATGAGGCTTGGATTCTATTTGCCAGGATTTTTTTGAAGATCTTTGCATCTGTATTCATCAGGTATATTGGTCTCTAATTTCCTTTTTTGGCAAGATCTCTGTCTGGCTTTGGTATCAAGGTGATGTTTGGCTTCATAAAGGCTGTTTGGGAGTGTTCCCGTTTTTTTTCAATTTCATGGAAGAGCCTGGCTATATTGGTAGTAGTTCCTCTTGAAAAGTTTAAAATAATTCATTAGTGAATCCATCTGGGTCTGGGCTTTTCTTTTTAGGAAGACGTTTGATTAAAGTTTCAATTTCATCAATAGTGATTGGGGTGTTTAGATATGCTAAATTCTATTACTTAACCATGGAACGTTATAAGTATCCAAGAATGTATCCATCTCTTCCAGGTTCTAATGTTTAGTAGCATAGAGTTTCTCAAAGTAATTTCTAATTACTCTTTAGATCTCTGCAATATCTGTTGTGATCTCCACTTTTCATTCTAATATGGGCTATCAGGTTTCTCTTGCTCTCTTTCTTTGTGAGTTCTGCCAATGGTCAATCAATCTTGTTTATTTTTTCAACAAACTAACTTCTGATTTCCTTGATTTTTTGGATTGTTTTTTGTTTTTCCACTTCATTGATTTCTGCTCTCAACTTTGTTATTTTCTTCTGTCTCCCTTTTGGTTCCTTTTGTTAATCATTTTCTAATTTTATGAGTTGTGTCAATAAGCTATTCAGGTATGCCTGTTGTTTCTGATGTGTGCTTACAAAGCTATAAATTTTCCTCTCAGGACCGCTTTTGCTGTACCCATAGATTCTGGTAGTTTGTGTCTTCACTATTATTTATTTCCAGGAATGTTTTTATTTCGTCTTTGATTTCATCTCAGACCCACTGTTTGTTCAGTAGCAAGCTGTTTAATTTTCAATTGTTAACGTTTTTCTTCTGTGTCCCTTTGTAGTTCACATCTAATTTCAGTGCCTTGTGGTGAGCAAAGGTATCCTGCAAAACTTCTATTCTCTTAATATTATGGAGGTATGTTTTTTGTACCAGCATGTAGTCTATCCTGGATATTGTCCCATGTACATTGGAGAAGAATGTGTATCCAATTTTCTGGGGGTTAAGTGTCATATATATATACTAGGGCTCTTTCTTCCATTTCTCTTTTAAGGTCTAGTATATTCTTGTTGGGTTTCAGTCTGGTTGACCTAACAAATGTTGGCAAAGCCGTGTTGAGGTCTCCCACAATTATTGTGCTGTTATTGATATTCTTTTTCAGATTTGTCAACAATTGTATTAAATATTTTGCTGGCCCCTCTTTCGGTGCATATATGTTTAGGAGAGTGATTTCTTCCCGCTGTACATATCTCTTGATTAATACAAAATGTCCATCTTTGTCCCGTACAACATTTCTGAGTATAAAGTTTGCATCATCTGATATTATTATGGCCACTCCAGCTTTCTAATGGGTGTTGTTTGCTTGGATGATTTTTCTCTAGCCTTTTATTTTGAGTCTATGTTTGTTCTGACTAATCAGGTGCGTTTCTCATAGGCAGCAGAATGTTGGATTGAGTTTTTTGATCCATTTAGCCACTGGTTCATTTAATTCATTGACATTGAGAGAAAGAATTGTCATCTTTGTGTCGAAGTTTGGTGTGTCTGTTGGTCAGTTTTGTCTTAAAGTAAGTCTCTGCTTTTCTTTTAAGGCTGGTTTTGAGTCTGTAAAGTTTCTGAGCAGTTGTTTATCTGTGAAGCATGTATACTTCCTTCAAACCTGAAAGTAAGTTTGGCTGGGTGCAGTATTCTAGGTGAAGCATTTATTTCATTGATTTTTGTCACTATATCCCACCACTGCTTCTGGCCTTGAGTATTTCTTGTGATAGGTCTGTTGTAAATCTCAAGGATGATCTCTTTAATATAATTACACTTTTTTATCTTTCTGCTTTCAGAATTGTGTCTCTTTCTGAGGGATTCATCATTGTGACTAGGATGTGTCTTGGGGTGTTTTTTCTGGGGTCTCTTTTAGTTGGTACTCATCGGGCATGCAGGATTTGATTGCATGTATTCTTTTGCTCTGGCAGTTTCTCTTTAATGATGTTCTTTACTGTTGATTCTTCCTGGAGATTATCTTCCTATGTCTCTGGGACACCAATGATTCTTAATTTGTTAGTGTTAAGCTTATCATAGACTTCTATTTTCATCTGTTCACATTCTTTGACTAATATTTCTATTCTCGTTCATTTGCTTTAAGGCTTTTTTCCAATCTCTTCTGCTGTATGGAGATGTTAAGTATCTCATCTTCCAGAGCACTAATTTTATCCTAACCTTCAGTTACCTGATGGAGAGGTTATCCATTTTGTCATTCATTTCATCTACTGAGTTTTTCAGACCTGTTATTTGACCTGTTATTTCAGTCTGGAGTTTTCTGATTTCTGTCTTCATATTTTCTTTGTTCTTGTTAGTGTTCTGTTTAACTCTATCCATGCTTTCTTTGAGTACTGTGAGCATCCTCCGTATTTCTTCTCTAAACTCCGTTCTGAGAGACTGACTTGTTGGTTGGCCATTTTCGGGTCATCAGAGTTGCCATCTTTCTTCTCTATGCCTGGTGCTGGCCTGCGTTGTTTCCCCATTATCATACTTGTATTGTAGGTCTTTCTACGTGTTGTGGTGGTATTCATTGGCTTAATGATGTGCACTGCCACACTCCACTGGCTCCACCCTTTCTGGGCGGGTCTACTCTCCTCCAAGGAAGGGGATACCTCCGTGAATGAAGCCACACACGGGATAAAATCTTAGGCCCAAGCACACAGTAGAGCAGACAGTCCAGAGAGATAGGCTGGGCTTCAGAGATCCAGCACAGTTCCTAGTGTGATTTTTTTCCTGCATGTTGCAGTGGCATTCTTTCATTAGAAAGAGCGCACAGCCACAAAGCAAAGCGAAACTAAGTGCTCTTCTCTAGCCTCTAGGAGAGCGATTTTGCTGGGCCCTTTTCGGCCCACTCAAGAGAGGTTCAGGACACACGACAGTAGAAAAACACGCACAGGCAACACTCATAGTTTCTCGCAGTTGGGAACCACTGTGAAGGCACAGATTTTCCCAGCCTGACGTCACAGACCAGGGACCTGCCTTTCTGAAATTTACTGTTGTTAACGGTTTTCACCTTTAGACTCAGTCTTCCTTGGTGTTCCGGCCCAGCCTGAATGCCTCTAGGAGAGCGATTTTGCCGGACCTTTTTCAGCCCACTCACAAGAGCTTCAGGACACAGGATAGTAGAAAAACACGCACAGGCAACACTCAATCTCTCGCAGTTGGGAACCACCGTGCAGGCACAGATTTTCCCAGCCTGACGTCACAGACCCACAGACCAGGGATCTGCCTTTCTGCAATTTACTGCTGATAACCGGTTTTCACTTTTAGACGCAGTCTTCCTTGATGTTCTGTTCCAGCCTGAATGCCTCTAGGAAAGCAATTTTGCTGGACCCTTTTTGGCCCACTCATGAGAGGTTCAGGACACAGGACAGTAGAAAAACACGCACAGGCAACATTCACAGTCTCTCCCAGTTAGGAACCACTGAGCAGGTGCAGATTTTCTCGTTTTGGGCTTTTTATAGGTGGCCTTGACTATCTTGAGGAATGTTCCTTTAAACCCTATTTTGCTGAATGTTTTAATCAAAAATAAATGTTACATTTTGTCAAATGCCTTTTCTGCATCAATTGATCTGATTATGTGTTTTTGTCTTTTTTATCGTTGATGTGTTATATGATATTGATTTATTTACATATGTTAAACCGTCATTGCATCCCTGGGAATAAACACACTTTTCTTGGTGTATAATCTTTGTATAATCTTTTTGATGGTTTTTTTTATTCGGTTTGCTAAGATTTTGTTGAGGATTTTTGCATCCATGGTCATTAGAGTGATTGGTCTATTTCTTTTCTTTCTTGGTGGTGTCTTTGCCAGCTTTGGGAATGTGTTTGATTAGCATCATAAAAGGAGTTACAGAGTATTTCTTTTTTTTTTTTTCAATATTTTGCAAGAGTCTGAGAATCACAAATAGTAATTATTCCTGAAAACCATCTGGTCCTAAACTTTTGTTCTTGGGGAGTTTCTTAATTACTGTTTCAATTTACTTAGATGTGATTGGCCTGTTTAGGATTTCTACATACTTCTTTTTAAGTTTCAGAAGATAATATTTTTCCAGAAACCTGTCGATTTGTTCAGGGTTCTCTAACATATCTGAGTATAGTTGTTCATAGTCAGCCTTCATGATGTTTTGGATTTCTTCAGGTTCAGTTTTAATATCTCCTCTTTCATTTGTGATCCAATATATTTGGGTGTTTTCCTTTTGTTCTTTTTGAGTCCTGTCAGTGGTTTATCTATTTTATTGATTCTTTAAAAAGAATCAGCTCCTGGTCTCATTTTTTTTGTATTGTTTTTTATGTTTCTATGTTGTTTGTTATTGCTTTCATTTTTATTATTTACTGTCTTCTACCTGTTTTTGGGTTTCTTTTTTGCTGATTTTCCAGCTCCTTAAAGTGTTCCTTTAAGCTGTTTATTTAGTCATTTTCCTCTTTCCTAACATAAACCTGAATCGCTATGAGTTTCCCAATAATTATTGTTTTTGCTGTGTCTCACAGATTTTGACAATTTGTTTCTTGATTGTCATTTATCTCAAGGATTTCTTTTATTTCTTCCTTGATTTTTTTGACCCAACTATTGTAGAGCAGCATGATGTTTAATCTCCAGGTGTTGGACTTTATTTAAATCTTTTTACATCAATCTTGATATTTGTTGCATTGAGATCTGATAGGATGCTTTTTATAATCCTTATATTTGTGATTTATGCAAATTAGATTTATATCTTATATTCTAGAGAAGAGTTTATGTTTACAAGATGAATTTGTATTCTGCTTTCTGAGGGTGGAGGGCCCTGTTTATATCCATTAGTCATAGTTTTTCTAGTTTCACATTTAGGACTCTTATGTCTTTCCTAGATTTCTGCCTAGATCTGTCTAGTCGAGATAATGGATTGCTGAAGTCTCCCACTACTATCACGTTTCCTTCCATATATTTCTTTAGGTTTGTGAGCAAGCACCTTATGTATTTTGTTGGCTCTTCATTTGATGCATAAATGTTGATCAGAGTTAGTACTTCATGGTATAATGTTTCCCTGATCAATAAGTACAGACCTCTTTGTCTCTGAGCACTTTCTTGAGGTTAAAATGCAATTTGGTCTGCTATAGGAATGGCTGTCACAGCTTTTATTTGGTTTTGTATTAGCTTGAATAATTTATTTCCATCCTTTTATTCCAAGCCTGTGTCTATCTTGTTCTTTAGGTGTGTTCTTGCAGGCAACAGTTATCCGATTTTACTTTTCTGATCCAACCCTCTACCCTGTGTCTTAATGGGGTTATTTAGTCCGTTAATATTTAAGAAGATTATTGACAAAGAGCATTGGTGTGCTGTTATATTCTTTATGGTTGTTCTTGTTGTTTAATTTGGGTTTTGGGATTGTGTAATTCCTCTTTGAGTAATTCATTTAGGTTCTGTTTGTTTAGCCCAAATAATGCAAGTTCTTTTTTGTCTGAGAATGTTTTGAGTCCTCCCTCCCATGTGAATGAGAGTTTTGCTTGGCAGTGGACTCTAGGTTGGAACTTTATTTTGTTCAACAATTTAAATATGCCTTTCCACTATCTTCTTGCTTAAATTGTTCAAATGGGAGATTGGTTTGATTCTTTTTGTTTGTTTTGGGGCCACACCTATTGATGCTCAGTAGTTACTTCTCGCTACAAGCTCAGAAATTGCTCATGGTTGGGGACCATTGGGATGCCGGGGACTGAACAAAGGTCCTTCCTGGGTAGCCCTGTGCAAGGAAAACCACTGTGCTGTCGCTCCTGCCCCTTGGTTTGATTCTTCTGTTTTTTCCTTTGTACTTGAGGTTTTGTTTTTCTCTCTAATTGTTTTGACAAATACATCTTTATCTTTTATTTTTGACATTTGGATTACTAAATATCTTGGTTTTGGTCTATTGGGCCTATTTCATTTGAAACTTGTTTTTTCTTCTTGTATTTTCACAGATGTCTCTTTTCAGAGAGTGGGAAAATTTTCTGTTATTATTTCCCTCACTACTTGTTCTTCCCCTTTCTCTTTTTCCTCCCCTTCTGGTATTCCTACAATTCATAGATTATTTCTTTTGTCTTTATTCATTAAGAACTTAAATATTTCTTCCAATGTTTAGTCTCTCATTTTTTTTGTTTACTTCCTTTTTGTGTCAGGCTTGTATTTTGCCTTCGAATTTGTCCATATGATTCTCTACTGTGTAATTCTCTATTGTGGCTTGCTAGCATGTTTTTTAGTTCTGTTTGTATGGACTCTCTCATCTTCTGATAGAACTCTGCTTTGAGTTGGGTAAATTGTTTATCTATGGATTTCTTAATTTCTTTGGTTATCATTCTTTTTATCCATTGCTAAGATATTAAATGCTGATTTTAGATCTTCATCTATTGAGTTCATGCATTTTGGAAGGCTTGGATATCTGATAAAATTTCTCTCCTTATCACCAGCTGTTGAAGTCTTCCTTAGTTTCCCCAATATTCTTTGCATAGGATGGGTTGTTATGTTGTAATTTTAAAGTATTTTTTAAAGTGGACTGTGGAATCCAGAGTCCTCCTATGCCCCAAGGCTTCTGAGTGGGATTATGTCTTCATGGGTTGGACCTTGTCTCCGTTCTCTCTCCCTGCTGTCTCAACTGTGTCATGGCCCAACCAGAGCCTTCTATCCTGCAGCTTCTGAGCTGAGTAATGGCAGCAGGGGTGGGCCCTGAGTGATTGGGTCCTGTCTCAAGTTACCCTCCCTGCTAACTCACTTGTGGTACAACACGATCAGAGTCATTCTCTATCCTTTAGCTTCTGAACGGTATTGTGGCAGCAGGGTTGGGCCCTGTTTCAGGTGTCCCTCCCTGCTAACTCACCTGAGGTGCGACCTGACCAGAGCCATTATAGTCTATCCTGTACCTTCTGATCAGGGTTATTAAGAAGTTTTATTTTTACAAATAATAGCTTAAGTAGCAACATTTTGAGAAGTTTCTAAAATATAAAGAATAGATATGAATAATTCATTATTCCCTCTAATAACACCAAGTTTACACACATTCAACAGTGGGAGAAAAATTTTTGATGGCTGTACTCTGATATAAATCTAGGCAAGTTTGAAGAAGTATACCATATGTGTGACTGTCATCTGATATGATTGTTTGACATGATGTCATTGCTAGTATGCCAAGAATAAGAAAGTTTAAAAGTGTCCAGAGATTCTGATACTAGTCTAGATTTTGCCTAGTGCTGTGAAAAATTACTCTAAACTAAAAACTAAAGCAAACAAATTATTGTATATGCTTTCGAGATTACATCAGTCTCACCCAAGAATTATCCGATTGTTCAGGAAATGCAATTGTGCTTGGCATTGCTCTCTGGTTGGGACCCAGAGATTTTGGATATAGGTGTTAATTTGCATATATTTGTTCAGAAGGAAAAGGAACCCAGTAAGCACTAACTGTATAATGTCATAAGACTTGTAATGCAAGTTTGTCTCTATTGCAAATTTATTTCAGCATGCATTTGATTACACATAAATATATTCCTTGGTTCTACCCTGACCACTTTGTTTGATTTCTAATTAATGAATGATATGAAAAACTATTTAAACCATTTAAATTTTGATTAGGGTTCATTATTTGTTTGTTTGTTTTTTTGCTGCTGGTATTGGTATTGCTATGATTGAACCCAAGACTCCACTCTTTCCCTATAGATGCCAAGTGATATATAAATATATTTTTTTAAAAAAATCGGAATATTATAAGTCAATATTAGAGATGGGTCTGTATTTACTTCAGAATTTTCAAACAGGGGTTTCCTAGTTCTTCAAAGATAGGTAAGTGATCTTATTGCCAATATATATGATTTCTTTTATAAAAATGGTATAAATATTGGGTTAATAGAGAAATTCCAAAGTAATATTGTCAGAAAAGTTTGGGGACAATGAACGCCATTTCAAAATAAATTCCAGCTAAAGTAAAATGTTTCAAAATTATGATTCAGTAACCTCCATAGACAGGGACATACAGTAAGAGAATCTGGCAAAAACACCTACTCTGTCTATATGTGGGCATGAGTTTGTATACAGTGGTCTCTCTTATTGCCAAACCTAAATTGTATAGTGTATATAGTCCTTCTTATATATATTACCCATCCTCTCACTTCAGAAACCCTTCTATTCTCTCATCCCCCAAGCCTGATCTGTTATTTATCCTTATTTAAGCCTCTTTACTTTCAGTTCTTAACTCATTAGACACCTCCTGCCCCAAAAAAAGACACCCTCTCAGTCCCACATCTCGTACCCTGGCAAGAAACTTTAACCAACACACCTGCTGACTCAACCTATGTGTCCCTTCTCACCCCCCTCAAAATGTGGATTGTTGCATGGTACCATATTCAGCTTCAAAAAGACCCCCAGCTCAAGGACACTACCTGATCCCTTAATGCTGCAAATCATGTCTCAAACTCAACAATACCAAGGTGTGTGATGAAAAAGCCTCTTGGATTTTACCCCCCGCACACACAATAATATCTTAAAAGACTTAATTGGGATGTCTATATTGCCTTTGTATGTTTAATATTTCTTTAATAATGCATCTTAGGGTGTTTATTTCCAAACATAAAGGTAACATCCTCCATCAATTTTTTCTTTTTTTTCTTTTTTAAAATTCAGTTTTATTTATTTCTTCAATTATATATATGTATAAATATATATGTATATTCTTCTTTAAGCTCACCTGTTTTGGTTCTGCTTGGTAGAAAAATGAGAAGAAAATGTCTTAACTTGGATAAAAGCTCAGGTCACAACCAGAGACAGATTGTATAGCCTGTCATTCTTACCCACAAATGTACCAGCAATATAATATGACACCATACACTTTTGTATAGACACAGTAAAAAGGGGGAAATTATGCACAGAAACAAGATCTTATCTTCTAGGGATAAGAACTCATACTTTTTATAATATAGGGGCACCTCCCACCCTGAACATATGTCATGAGGACTCAACTCAGTCTCCATGATATTGGACAGTGTTCGTCCAACCCCAAACCCCAGATCCCAGATGTAGAACTGATAAAGTTCCCTGCAACAACACCAGGAATCGAACTCCCCTGGGAAATTTCTAACACTGCTCTGACACCAACTTCTGCCAGTTCTGATATAGCATCCTGGCAATGAGAAAACGACAACTTGATCTAAGAGCAAGTTGTCCTATCACATCACTTAATGGTAAGATGAAACCAGAAGACATGCCGCCTTTTGATCTGTACAAAAACCAAGAGCGCTAACTACAGAAGACAGATGTTGACAATCATGACTGAACAGAACTTATTCTGGGACCACTAAGAAAAACCCTACCCGAGGCTTTAGCCTAGGACTTGTACAAAAATCAAGACCTCTAATTACAGAGGTCCAACTTCGACAATGGAGACCGAGCAGAACTTTTAGAACCATAATGAAGACTCTATCCAAGGCTTTGACCTAGAATCTGAGCAAAAATCAAGACCATTTATTAAAGAATGTTGATTTCAACAAGGATGGAACAGAACTTCTAGAACTATAAATACTCTATCCTAGATTTTGTACTATGATTGTGTAAATAAATACCAAGATCTCTAGCTACAGAGGCCTGATTTTATCATCCGCAACTGAGTGGAAAGTTTTCTGACACCATGAAAAAGACCTTGTGGTGTGGTAATGAGCATGTGTGGGGCCAGTAGCTGTTCCCATGACAGTATGCTTCAAGGGTGGAGAAACCCTGAATCTCTTAGGCCAAGGGAATTTTCTTTCTTACTTCCCCAATACTTACTGTGCCTATGCAAAAAAGGGGGGCACAGTCCTTGCCACACCAGCACTCCTTTTTTTGTTTTTGTTTTTGTTTTTTTACTTTTCCTCTCTTCTTTTTTCTTTTCTTTCTTTCTCACTCTTGTGGTTCATTTGTTGGTAGTTATTGTCTTTTTTATCTGTTGGGTTTTTCTTTTTGTTGTTGTTATGTTTTTCTTCTTTCTTGTCTTCTTCTAGTAGAACCACACAACTTGAATCATCTTGTTCTGCCTCATGTATTGAGAGGGAAATAAAAATAAATGGTACTAGGACCAAATAGCCCTATGAACATTGAGTGGCATTAAAATGATCAGGCTTAAAAAAACAAACCCAAATTCAACAACAACAGAAGTAATACCCTATCTACAACAAGCTACACAGAGAGGCGAACAGTTACACTAACACTTCTGAGGCAAAGGAGGAAGATATGGGGCACATGCTGGGAAAAGGGGTGGAGGGAGGACAACCCCGTTGGTGGGAATGGCCCTGATTCATTGTCATTATGTATCTTAAATATTACTGTGAAAGATTGGTTGTGCAATTTTTGGTCACAATAAAAATATTAACAAAAAACCAAAAAACACCTAAGTAGTCAAAAAGTGGTTGAATAGAGTTTGAACACCTGATAAATGTGAAAAAATGGTCTTAGTTTCATGCTGTGTTAAATGAAATCTTCAGCACGTGATGGTAAAGAGAAAAATGTGTTAAGTCATCTAGAACCTTGCTCCAAAAGGTTAAAAGTACAGCAGTAAATATATCATCTAGGATGGAGCCCCAAATGCTGCATCTCAAACTTATCCAGGATAGAGAAACTAACAGCACATTTTAAGGAGACTCCCTTCTAAATGATATCCACATTGTCTGAGAAGCACTCATCTGACCATACAGTTCTGAGGTGGTTCTCAGAACTGAGGTGGTTTTAGAGCTTAAAAAAGATCAATCAAAATTTGTTGTCCTCTTAAGAGCATGGCAAACTTGTCATAAAACATACGACACACTTCTCAAGTAAGTACTGAAAGTAAGTACTTGAAAGTAAGTACAGGCCTAGCAAGTGGGTTTTTAGCAATACCAGACTCTTTCTGTTTAAATTCTAGGAAAAGGGATAGAAAAGGAAGGGTATAACAATGAAGAAAATAAGTTAAAGAAGTAGGAGTTTGTGGCTCTTTATTATTTTCCTTAAGGATAATGAAATTTTAACTAGCAAGGATACCTCCACAATATTCAGAATACTAATTTTATTCTAGTGTTTATTCATAGATTAAGAACAATGATCAAGGGTCATACATTCTAGAAGATTCTATAAAATAAAAGGGAAAGAAAGGACTGGTTGCATTTTTTATCATTCTTAGCAAAGTTCTTTTTTTCATTCTATATCCCTGTCAGTAATTTAACTTTATTCAGTGTTCTATAGTAATAAATACCCAAAATAATCAAGTTAAGTTTCTCACTATTACAATTTGTAGTTGCCATTTTTAGAAATACAGTTCTATGAACACAAAATGATTAGGTTAAATACCAATGTAATGCAGACCTGCAAGTATGAACCCAAATAGGTTATATATAAAACATATAATATATAATATCTATGTATGTATGTATATAATATATAACATATATAAAACATATAACATATTTATCCTAACAACTGCACAGAAGAATCTGCTTAGCAATTTTAGGCTTTTGGGCTTACTAAATTATAAAATCTGCTTGTGATTGTGCGGATTTAGAGAGTCTCAGAGAGATAGTGAAAAGTCTTTATTTAGAAAAATTAAAATTATAAATAATAATATATGGCACTTCTAAAATGAGAACCAAAATTCATGTATGTACTGAGTTAATGTGTAAAATTTTTTCTTCCACTAGATTTTGCTCAAAAGTTAAAGCTACTCATACAGAAAATTTTGGAAGATAGTATTAGAGAAAAAATAAAAAGAGAAAATGAGGACACAGAACTACAAGATTTTTTTAACTGGACAAGTGTAAATATGCTTAATCATGACTGCAACATCAAAAGATCAAACATTTGGTGAAGACTATGTAGCCAAAATATCTGATCATACATAGTGCCTAACCACTCTTCTTACAGCAGCCAGTATCCTCATACTTCTGCACCCATATACACTAAGTATGAGAGAATAATGTGATAGTTTCTAGAAGAATTTGTATTAGAAAATCCATAATGATTCAAAAAATGTGAGACTTAAAATTGAAAAAATATTTGTTTTTCCATCTACATGACGGTTGTTGTACAATGAATAAAAGTAATTCAATCACGAACAATTTTGTAACTGTAAACAAAAACCCTACTTATCAAAGAATCAACATTGTGATGACAGTGTTTAAATACAGTACTTTAAATAAAAGCTAATCGGTCAATAAACAACTGTTTATCTCATGGAGATCCAATTAAAATATTTAAAAGTATTTTTAAAAGAGTTGTTTTTCCTCATACTTTAGGACAATCCTGATCTTAGCACAAGGATCTACCAAGCTAAATTGTCTATTTATTTTTTTCCTTAAAACTGCATATTATTCCATTGTGTAGAGAGGTACCATTGTTTCTTTAGCTACTCATATATTATCAGGCACCTGGGTTGATTCCAGATTCTGTCTATTGTAAATAGTGCTGCACTGAACATAGGAGTACATAGGACATTTTTGTATTGTGATTTTGTGCTATTAAGGTATATCAGTAAATGAGGTATTGCTAGATGATATGGAAGTCTATTTCAATTTTTACGATTATCCATATTGACATGCATGGCACCTTTTCATTAACAATTCTGCAAACCACATTATTTAAAAAGAGAAAGAAAATAATAAAATGCCTGTGACAGGCAGGGCTAGTGGATGGGAGAAAACTAGAATATCATTGGCTGAAAATGGGCACAATACTGCAAACCAACTTATCTAAAATGAAAAAGAAAGAAAGAGAGAAAAAGAGAGTGACAGAGAGAGAGAGAAAAAAATGCATGTACCGGAGACAGTAAGGGATGAAAGCCTTGAGAATTGTGAGAGGGAAACTGGTGACATTGTTGGTGAGAAATGTGCACTGATAAAGTTTGTATGAATGTGGGCCCGGAGAGATAGCACAGCAGCGTTTTCTTGCAAGCAGCCGATCCAGGACCAAAGGTGGTTGGTTCGAATCCCAGTGTCCCATATGGTCCCCCGTGCCTGCCAGGAGCTATTTCTGAGCAGACAGCCAGGAGTCACCCCTGAGCACCACTGGGTGTGGCCCAAAAACCAAAAAAAAAAAAAGTTTGTATGAATGTAACTCACTTTATTATGAACAACCTTGTAATCATTGTGTTCAAATAAAAATAAGCATATTATGCAATCAACAAAATTAAAAAAAATGATTGTATACCTGAAGAGAAAACACAATAAAACAGGAAGAAAAACAGGTTATGTTGAAGACATTCTGAGATTGAGGATAACTGTGATTCATTAACACAGGTACAGAGACACCAAGATTTCTAAAGTTTTCTGGACCGCCATTTCACCAGGGCAGTGATTCTCAATTATTTTCTGTCATGCCCCCCTAGAAAGAAGAAAACATATTTTGCAGCTCCCGTGAAACTGTAAATAGTATCTTTATTTAAAAAAATTTTAACTTGCAAAACAAAAAGATATAAAATAATGTGTACTGATTTTTTTTAATCAGAGTTGATGTCTGGATTAATGGCTACAATGAGCTAGTTTTGCAATGCATAGCTTTTCGAAGCGGGGTTTGAAGCAGGACACAGCAACTCTCAGCTCCAGAGATATAAATACGGGGCTTAGCTTATTATGACAGTGTTTGCCAAGGTCAAACGAGCCCCCCTTTACTGAACCCCATGCCTTTCTGGGGGCAAGCCCCATTATTTGAGAAGCACTGCACCAGAGTAAGATGTCTAACCATGGGATTTTAAGGTTATGGGCATTTTGTGAAATATCATCAACCAGAGGCATCCCATCACCTTGCCTGAAAAGAAAATTGAAAGCACTTCATTACCTGTGAATTAGACACACAATTCAAGTTTCCCATGCAGATCTATAAAAATATTTTTTCTATAATATTCTTTCTCTAACTGTCCACTAGGACAGGCAGGATGCAGCCACTTCTCAGAAACAATAAAAATATGTATTACTTCATTTCTCCCCCAACGCCTTTATAACTCAAAAAGAAACCAAATTATTTGAGCCCCTCCAAATGACTTGCCATAACCTTTCTTTGAGATCTGTGTTTTCCCTTTTATTGTACCTGGGAAACTGACAGACATGTTTTATGATATATTATTTTATCAAACTTGGCTAGAGTCTTCACTTCCATTAAAGATGACTAAAGCACTAAGTTATCACAGCCTGAACTTTCCCTGCCATTCGTCCTCTGAAGCTATTTTTAAGCTATATTTCTGTCTTTAAGCATGACATTTGCTCACAAAAATGGACACATCTTAGCCATTTAAACTTCAAATTCTCTTCTCCTATATGATTTTTTAGAACAGAGCATTAGATTCTCTTCTATAATCCCTCTAGTTTTGTAACAATGCCCAAAATAGACACAAAATTTCCAAAGCTGCAAAGTCACATATCTTTAAAACAAGATCCCAAACTAAAGATAATAAAATAAAAACTTATCTACTTTCTCAAAATGTGTTTAAGCAAATGGTTGCTTTCCTGCTTTATTGAAGCATTTATTCTGCAATCAACATTCCATTCCTGCAAAGTAATTGGCTAAATGTTCACAGTCCTTCATTAAGACACACAGTTGTGGGGTTTATTGCTTTTGGTATTGTTTTTAAATTTAGAATGATGCATCTAGACCAAATTAGACAACATATTATTGTACAGGTAATTATCAAAATAAGCAGAGTGTATAAATTTAAACAACATATCAGAGGTAAATCATCATTAGCATCATTACTTATGAATTAAGACTGGCAGAAGAGGAAATACCTTCTTTATTCTGTGCAAAAGTCATCAATTCATTGAAAATACATATCATTGCAATTAATTTGCATAAATTCATTTTAGCAACCCAGAAAAGCTTTGTGGGGTATCAGTTCTCTACTATGCATAGGCAGACACAGTCTTCCAAGTACAGGAGTCATGTCTCCTTCTATCCATGAGTCAAATCTTAGGCAGATTTAAAAATATTTATAAATATATAAATATATAAACAACAGAACGAATACATCTTAACTAATTTTTAAACCTGGAAGTTTTCTATTGGTAAACATCCACTATCTAATTCCACATAGTAATTGTTTATGAACAAAATTGTGTCCAACTAATTCTTAATTCTCCATTCTGAAAACTATTTCTCAGGTATGCTGTGAAAGCAAGAATAGAAAGAAAGCCATTCTCAGTAGTCCTTTTGAAGAAAATGACAATTTATCCAATTTATCTGTCAAATAATAAAGGCATACCAAAAATCATGTTAATATGAAATTGCACTGTTTGAAAATATGAGTAGAAATATCAGAAATTATCCACTGAAATACAGAAATCATAACAGGCATATATTTGGGGGAATGGAAGGTGATTTACATTAGGCTGTGTGATCAGTGATCATTCTTGTAGGAGCTCAAAGGCCATATGCGGTACTAAGAATTAATTCAAGAGTGGCCACATGCAAAGCATTTGCTTACCTATACTATCTCTCCAACACCAATGTTAAGTATATAGAAGTTTTCATAATATTTCTCATCAACATGTGCTTTCCTGCCTGCTTTCCCACCTACGACCTTTCAGGTGGGGGATGCTGTGCAGATCCGAATAAATAAGGGATTAGCTGGGGAGTTAGGGCCTTTCTATAGTAAGCTAGCGGGCTATTGGTTTTTGTAGCTGCTGGCAGGCTGACAATGGATTCTGTGTCCAACCTTCTTGCCTTTTTTTACCCTCCTGTTTGTGTAGAATTTGCTGCAGATAAAAACTACCAGAATCTCTTCCTTGTCCTGGGAGACAGGGGAATACATATCACTTTCCCTTTCTGGGAGCACTTTGGAAATCAAGCCTTGACCAATCTAGGAAAGAACGTGATTCTTTATCTGGCACTCAGACACATTGCACCCCAATCCTCAACAACTGTAAGTGAAATGCTTTCTTGAAAATTTCTTTTGGTGATCTTTGGATGGCATATGTAGTTAACTATGTGGATAATACCACTGTGTCTCAAACAGATTGGTTCAGCATTGTGGAAAGTTTTTACTGTATGTAGGTTGTCTGTGATCTGTATTGCAAATAAAAGTATATAATTGCATAGCTGCCTCTCCTGTCATTCATATATATATCCTTAATTATCTCTGGAATTTTAATTTTGGTGACTATCATCCTGGTGATCTTATTGATTGGCTGGTGTTTAAGAGATAGATTAGGAATAGTGAATCTACTACCACTACAGAACATAAGGGTCTTTATCCAATGAAGACTAAGGCCCCAGTACAGACTGGTAAATCAACTTCCACTACAAAAAGTAAAGGCCCTGCTAACAGTTAGGCTCAAGACAAAAAGTTCTAAACACACAACCCTACTCCTACACCGACCATTAGTGAACAACTACCGGTACTAATCCACAGATGAACTCTGACTCTAATGATATACATGCATACCAGTGCTGAGACAGAGGATAAATCACCAAACATAACATCTATGCCACAGAGCCATATTTAGAGTAATTTTGTCAACTTTGACTCAGCTTCTTTACCCGGAGTAAATTTCTCATTCTATGAACCCTGTGAGATGAAAGATATAGATGGGTTTAAAAATTCATATAGATGGGTTTAAAAATTCATATAAAGATTATGGTCAACATCACCATATTGTGTGGAGTTACTAAAATTCTGGTGTCAAAAATCAGTTTAGGTTCTTCATTATTTAAAAATATAGTAAAAATATGTTTAACATCACCTCAGCGGGTTCAATGGGACATGTTTTACATGAAAGAAGTTAAAGCCAAGCTATTTAGCCTAGAAGGAACTAAATAACGGGTGTCAAGGATGACTCTATCATAGGAACTATTAATGACTGAAAATCAATATTCAAGTGTTTAAATTCAAGCTGCTTTACTAAAGGAAATTTTAGATATAGTTAAGGAAATCGCATTATCATCATGGGAAAAGATTGATTCCATGAGAAATATTCAGGGAATTCTTATTAAAATTACACAGGGAGGAGATTTTACCAGGGAGATTGCCTCCATTAACCACAGTAAGGTCTGAGGCTCAGCACCTTTGGGCAAGTAAAGAGGGAGGAGACCAGCAGACAAGCTCTGACTGGGGCGGTCATCACAGTTAACCACGGGTAAGGGCTGACACAGAGAGAGAGGATCCACACCTTCACACAGGTAAAGGGAGGGAAAAGACCTGAAGGCTGGGCCAATTTTCTGTATTCAATGCCATCATACCCATTTAAGACTGCACTCCAGAAAAGGGACCTAGCCCACACGACAGGTGACAAAGGAGGATTAAGACCTGAAGACAGAACACTCTAAGCCAAGCCACCAAATGCAAAGAAATATGGGTAAACTAAGGAAGACACTAGTAGCCGGGAATATAGAGAGAAATCCTAGCAAGTTTTCGAGTCCACCAAAATCACACAAGCCCAACAGGTGAGGATCTAAGACTAGCAAAGTTTTATGGTGATGGAAATCAAGGAATCACTAGCCAATGAATTCAAAAAATCCATAGCTGAAGAAATCAACAAACTCAAAGAACTTAAATAGAACATGAGAGAATCTATACAAATGTAAATAAAAGAAATAAAAATGTCTTAGCAAGCCATAGTAGCAGAATTACACAGTTGGAGAATCACATAGAAGAACTTGAAGAAAAATTACAAACCAAAAATGACAGAGAAGCCAAAGAAGGTAAAGCATTGGAGGAAAATGTTAGGTATATAATGAACAAAGACAAAATAAATAATCTCTGGATTGTAGAAATACCAGAAGGGGAAGAAATAGGGAAAGGGGAAGAAAAAGTGGTGAGGGAAATAATAGCAGAAAACATTCCCAACCTCTGTAAAGAGGCTCTGGTGCGAATTCAAGAGTCAAAAAGAGTCCTTAATAAAATAACCCCTAATAAACCAACAAGACATAGAGTAATCCAAATAGCAAAAAAAGAGAAAAATTAATTCCTTAAAGCAATAAGGAAGATAAAAACCTCAAGCACAAAGAAATACCATAAGAATAAACCCAGGAGTAGCTCCATACTGTGAGAAACTGTAAGTGTATCCTGTGCATGTTTTTCCACTATCCTGTCTCCTGAACCTCTTGAGAGTGGGCTGAAAAGGGCCCAGAAAAATAGCTCTTCCAGAGGCTCATGAAAGGGCCAGAACGCCAAGGAACTGTGTCTGACCATGAAAACCAGCTATCTGCAATATTCTGCAGAAAGGCAAGTCCCCTGTTTGTGATGTCAGGCTGGGAATATCTATGCCCACCCAGTGGTTTCCTACTGTGAGGAACTGTAAGTGTTGCCTGTGAGTGTTTTTCCACTGTCCTGTCTCCTGGACCAATTGGGAGTGGGCCAAAAAGGGCCCAGAAAAACAGCTCTCCCAGAGATTCCACCACAACACGCAGAAAAAATCACACTACAAGCGTGATAATGGGGAACCTCACAGGCAAAAACCATACACAGAGAATGAAGATGATAGTGCGGATGACCTAAAAAATTCCAACCAATCAATTATCCTCTCAGATAAGGATTTTAGAATAGCAATATGGAAGATTATTGTAGAACTCAAAGAAAGCATAGATCGATCTGAATAGAACACAAAGACAGAAATCAGAAAACTACAAACTGAAATAACAGATCTGAAAAACATGGTAGCTGAACTGAAAAACTCAGTGGATGGCATCGCCAGCAGGGTAACAGCAGCTGAGGATAGAACCGGCATGGTGGAAGATGAGATGCAGTAAAACTGAAACAGCAAAAGATTGGAAAAGAATCTTAGGACAAAAAGTCAGGCAATGAAAATGTACTCAAAGAATGTGAACAGATGAAAATAGAAGTCTTTGATAAACTCAACAGAAACAACGTAAGAATCATTGGAGTACCTGAGGCCCAGGTAGGAGATCTTCAGAAAGAACCAATTGTCAAAGACATCATCAAAGAGATACTTCCAGAGCTAAAGACTAAATGCAATCTAATCCTGCATGCCCGAAGAGTACCAGCTATAAGAGACCCAAAGAAAAACACCCCAAGACACATCCTCATTATGTGACAAATCAAACAGATAGAGATAAAACAGTAAAAGCAGTAAGATCAAAAATGAAAATTACATTCAAAGGAGCATCCCTAAGACTTACAGCACACATGTCACAAGAAACTCTCAAGGCCAGAAGACAGTGGTGGGATATTGTGACAAGACTGAATGAAATGGATGCCTCACCGGGAATACTGTACCCAGCCTGACTCACGTTCAGGATTGAAGGAAAGATACATAGTTTCATGGATAAACAACAGCTCAGAAAGTTCACAGATGAAAAACCAGCCTTAAAGGAAAACCTGAAAGGTCTACTTTAAGACAAGAGAGACCAACAAACACAGAAAACTTATCTACAAAGATGACATTAAATCCTATGAAAATCATATCCCTCAAAGTCAATGGACTAAATTTACCAACTAAAAGACACAAATTAGCAAAATGGGTCAAAAGATAAATCCAACCTTCTGCTGCCTACAAGAAATACACGTGAATAGTCAGAACAAATATAGACACAAAATCAAAGGCTGGAGGAAAATCATCCAATTAAACAACACCGTTAAAAAAGCTGGGGTGGCCATATTAATATCTTATGACACCACCTTTATACTCAAAAAAGTTGTAAGGGACAAAAATGGACACTATGTACTAATCAAGGGATATATGCAACAAGAAGAAATCAGACTATTAAACATATATGCACCCAATGACAGACCAGCAATTTATCTAATACAATTACTGACAAATCTGAAAGAACACATCAATAATAACACAATAATTGTGGGAGACCTCAGCACGGCCCTATCAACACTATATAGGTTAAACAGACTGAAACCAACAAAAACAAACTAGCCCTAAGAAGAGTAATGGAAGAAAGAGACTAGTATATATATAAAATACTCCACTCCAAAAAAACACCTGGATACATATTCTTCTCTAATATACATGAAGTCATTCTCCAGTATAGACTACATGCTAACACAAAAAACATACCTTCATAAAATTAAGAGGATAGAAATCTTGCAGGCTACCTTTGCTGATCACAAGACTCTGAAATTAGATGTGAACTACAAAGACACACAGAAGAAAAACTTAAACAATTGGAAAATAAACAGCCTGCAACTGAACAACCAGTGGATCCGAGATGAAATCAAAGAGGATATCAAATCTTTCATGGAAACAAATAATAATGAAGACAGAAATTGCCAGAATCTATAGGACACAGAAAAAGCGGCCCTGAAAGAAAAATTTATAGCTTTGCAAACACACATCAGGAAGGAAGAAGGGGCCTAACTGAATAGCGTAATGACACAGCTCATAGAATTAGAAAGTGTTCAACAAAAGGACCCAAAAAAATAGGGAGACAGAAGAAAATAATAAAGCTGAGAGCAGAAATCAATGACGTGGAAACAAAAAAAAGTACGAAAGATCAAAGAAAGCAGAAGTTGGTTCTTTGAAAAAATAAACAAGATTGATAGACCATTGGCAAAACTCACAAAGAGAAAGAAAACTGATAACCGGTATTAGAAATGAAAATAGGGAGATTACAACAGATATTGCAGAGATCCAAACGGCAATCAGAGACTATTTTGAAAAACTTTATGCTACTAAACATGAGAACCTAGAAGAAATGAAAAATTTCTTGGACACATATAACCTTCCACAGTTAAGTAAGGAGGATGTAGCATATCTAAACACACACATCATTATTAAGAAAATTGAAACTGTAATCAAACATCTGCCCAAAAAGAAAAGCCCAGGCGCAGATGGATTTACTAATGAATTCTTTCAAACCTTTCTTTTTTTTTATACTTTGCCAAACATATTTTCTTTTTTTTTATTTAAACACCTTGATTACATACATGATTGTGTTTTGGTTTCAGTCATAAAAGGAACACCACCCATCAACAGTGCAACATACCCATCACCCAAGTCCCAAATTTCCCTCCTCCCCACCCAACCCCCGCCTGTACCCTAAACAGGCTCTACATTTCCCTCATACATTCTCAATATTAGGACAGTTCAAAATGTAGTTATTTCTCTAACTAAACTCATCACTCTTTGTGGTGAGCTTCCTGAGGTGAGCTGGAACTTCCAGCTCTTTTCTCTTTTGTGTCTGAAATTTATTATTGCAAGAGTGTCTTTCATTTTTCTTAAAACCCATAGATGAGTGAGACCATTCTGCGATTTTCTCTCTCTCTGACATATTTCACTCAGCATAATAGATTCTGTGTACATCCATGTATAGGAAAATTTCATGACTTCATCCCTCCTGACAGCTGCATAATATTCCATTGTGTATATGTACCACAGTTTCTTTAGCCATTCGTCTGTTGAAGGGCATCTTGGTTGTTTCCAGAGTCTTGCTATGGTAAATAGTGCTGCAATGAATATAGGTGTAAGGAAGGGATTTTTGTATTGTATTTTTGTGTTCTTAGGGTATATTCCTAGGAGTGGTATAGCTGGATCGTATGGGAGCTCGATTTCCAGTTTTTGGAGGAATCTCCATATTGCTTTCCATAAAGGTTGAACTAGACAGCATTCCCACCAGCAGTGGATAAGGGTTCCTTTCTCTCCACATCCCCGCCAGCACTGTTTGTTCTCATTCTTTGTGATGTGTGCCATTCTCTGTGGTGTGAGGTGGTATCTCATTGTTGTTTTGATTTGCATCTCTCTGATGATTAGTGATGTGGAGCATTTCTTCATGTGTCTTTTGGCCTTTTGTATTTCTTCTTTGTCAAAGTGTCTGTTCATTTCTTCTCCCCATTTCTTGATGGGATTAGATATTTTTTTCTTGTAAATTTCTGTCAGTGCCTTGTATATTTTGGAGATTAGCCCTTTGTCTGATGGGTATTGGGTGAATAGATTCTCCCACTCAGTGGGTGGCTCTTGAATCCTGGGCACTATTTCCTTTGAGGTGCAGAAGCTTCTCAACTTAATATATTCCCATCTGTTAATCTCTGTTTTCACTTGCTTGGAGAGTGCAGTTTCCTCCTTGAAGATGCCTGAAGTCTCAATGTCCTGGAGAGTTTTGCCTATGTGTTGTTCTATATATCTTATGGTTTGGGGTCTGATACCGAGGTCTTTAATCCATTTGGATTTTACCTTCGTACATGATGTTAGCTGGGGGTCTAAGTTCAATTTTTTGCAAGTGGCTAGCCAGTTGTGCCAACACCACTTGTTGAAGAGGCTTTCTTTGCTCCATTTAGGATTTCCTGCTCCTTTATCAAAAATTAGGTGATTGTATGTCTGGGGAACATTTTCTGAGTATTCAAGCCTATTCCACTGATCTGAGGGTCTGTCCTTATTCCAATACCATGCTGTTTTGATAACTATTGCTTTGTAGTAAAGTTTAAAGTTGGGGAAAGTAATTCCTCCCATATTCTTTTTCCCAATGATTGCTTTAGCTATTCTAGGGAGTTTATTGTTCCAAACAAATTTCAAAAGTGCCTGATCTACCTCTTTGAAGAATGTCATAGGTATCTTTAGAGGGATAGCGTTGAATCTGTATAACGCCTTGGGGAGTATTGCCATTTTGATGATGTTAATCCTGCCAATCCATGAGCAGGGTATGTGTTTCCATTTCCGCGTGTCCTCTCTTATTTCTTGGAGCAGAGTTTTATAGTTTTCTTTGTATAGGTCTTTCACATTTTTAGTCAAGTTGATTCCAAGGTATTTGAGTTTGTGTGGCACTATTGTGAATGGGGTTGTTTTCTTAATGTCTATTTCTTCCTTATTACTATTGGTGTATAGAAAGGCCATTGATTTTTGTGTGTTAATTTTGTAGCCTGCCACCTTGCTATATGAGTCTATTGTTTCTAGAAGCTTTTTGGTAGAGTCTTTAGGGTTTTCTAAGTAGAGCATCATGTCATCTGCAAACAGTGAGAGCTTGACTTCTTCCTTTCCTATCTGGATTCCATTGATATCTTTTTCTTGCCTAATCGCTATAGCAAGTAATTCCAGTGCTATGTTGAATAGGAGTGGTGAGAGAGGACAGCCTTGTCTTGTGCCAGAATTTAGAGGGAAGGCTTTTAGTTTTTCTCCATTGAGGATAATATTTGCCACTGGCTTGTGGTAGATGGCCTTAACTATATTGAGAAAGGTTCCTTCCATTCCCATCTTGCTGAGCGTTTGGATCAAGAATGGGTGTTGGACCTTGTCAAATGCTTTCTCTGCATCTATTGATATGATCATGTGGTTTTAATTTTTCTTGTTGTTGATGTTGTGTATTATGTTGATAGATTTATGGATGTTAAACCATCCTTGCATTCCTGGGATGAAACCTACTTGATCGTAGTGGATGATCTTCTTAATGAGGTATTGAATCCTATTTGCCAGGATTTTGTTGAGGATCTTTGCATCTGCATTCATCAGCGATATTGGTCTGTAATTTTCTTTTTTCGTAGCATCTCTGTCTGGTTTAGGTATCAAGGTGATGTTGGCTTCATAAAAGCTATTTGGAAGTGTTTCCGTATGTTCAATTTCATGAAAGTGTCTTGCCAGGATTGGTAGTATTTCCTCTTGGAAAGTTTGATAGAATTCATTAGTGAATCCATCTGGGCCTGGGCTTTTGTTTTTGGGCAGACTTTTGAATACCATTTTTATTTCATCAATGGTGATGGGGGTTTTTAGATATGCTACATCCTCTTCTTTCAACCGTGGAAGATTATAAGAGTCCAAGAATTTTTCCATTTCTTCCAGGTTCTCAATTTTAGTGGCATAGAGTTTTTCAAAGTAGTTTCTGATTACCCTTTGAATCTCTGTCATATCAGTAGTGATCTCTCCTTTTTCATTCCTAATACGAGTTATCAAGTTTCTCTCTCTCTTTCTTTGTTAGGTTTACCAGTGGTCTATCAATCTTGTTTATTTTTTCAAAGAACCAACTTCTGCTTTCGTTGATCTTTCGGATTGTTTTTTGGGTTTCCACTTCGTTGATTTCTGCTCTCAGCTTTGTTATTTCCTTCTGTCTTCCTATTTTTGGGTCCTTTTGTTGAGTACTTTCTAGTTCTATTAGCTGTGTCATTAAGCTACTCAGGTAAGCTCCTTCTTCCTTCCTGATGTGTGCTTGCAAAGCTATAAATTTTCCTCTCAGTACTGCTTTTGCTGTGTCCCATAAATTCTGATAGTTTGTGTCTTTATTGTCATTTGTTTCCAGGAACCTTTTGATTTCCTTCTTGATTTCATCTCGGACCCACTGGTTATTGAGTATGAGGCTGTTTAACTTCCAGGTGTTAAAGTTTTTCTTCTGAGTCCCTTTGGAATTCACAAATAATTTCAGAGCCTTGTGGTCAGCGAAGGTAGTCTGCAAAATTTCTATCCTCTTGATATTATGGAGGTATGTTTTATGTGCCAGCATGTAGTCTATCCTGGAGAATGTCCCATGTACATTGGAGAAGAATGTGTATCCAGGTTTCTGGGGATGGTGTGTCCTATATATATCCACTAGGCCTCTTTCTTTCATTTCTCTCCTCAGGCCTAGTATATTCTTGTTGGGTTTCAGTCTGGTTGACCTATCCAGTGTTGACAAAGCAGTGTTGAGGACCCCACAATTATTGTGTTGTTATTGATATTGTTTTTCAGATTTGTCTACAGTTGTTTTAAATATTTTGCTGGCCCCTCATTTGGTGCATATATGTTTAGGAGAGTTATTTCTTCCTTTTCTACATACCCCTTGATTAATATAAAATATCCATCTTTGTCCCTTACAACCTTCCTGAGTATAAAGTTTGCATTATCTGATATTAGTATGGCCACTCCAGCTTTTTTATGGGTGTTGTTTGCTTGGATAACTTTTCTCCAGCCTTTTATTTTGAGTCTATGTTTGTTCTGACTATTCAGGTGCGTTTCTTGTAGGCAGCAGAAGGTTGGATTGAGTTTTTTGATCCATTTAGCCACTCTGTGTCTCTTAACTGGTGCATTTAGTCCATTGACGTTGAGAGAAAGAATTGTCCTGGGATTTAATGCCATCTTTATATCGAAATTTGGTGTGTCTTTTGGTCAGTCTTGTTTTAAATTAGGTCTTTCAGTTTTTCTCTTAAGACTGGTTTTGAGTCTGTAAAGTTTCTGAGCTGTTTTTTGTCTGTGAAACCATGTATTCTTCCGTCAAACCGGAAAGTGAGTTTTGCTGGGTACAGTATTCTAGGTGAAGCATTCATTTCATTCAGTCTTGTCACAATATCCCACCACTGCTGTCTGGCATTGAGTGTTTCTGGTGACAGGTCTGCTGTAAATCTCAAGGATGCTTGCTTGAATGTAATTTCCCCTTTTGATCTTGCTGTTTTCAGAATTCTGTCTCTATCTGTGGGATTTGTCATTGTGACTAGGATGTGTCTTGGGGTGGTTTTTCTTGGGTCTCTTTTGGTTGGTACTCTTCGAGCATGCAGGATTTGATCACATATATTCTTTAGCTCTGGGAGTTTCTCTTTAATGATGTTCTTGACCGTTGATTCTTCCTGGAAATTTTCTTCCTGGGTCTCTGGGACTCCAATGATTCTTAAGTTGTTTCTGTTGATCTTATCATAGACCTCTATTTTCATCTGTTCCCATTCTTTGACTAATTTTTCCATTGTCTGTTCATTTGTTTTTTAGTTTTTTTTCCAATCTCTCCTGTTGTATGTAATTGTTATGTATCTCATCTTCCACAGCACCAAGTCTATTCTCAGCTTCTGATACCCTGTCCCAGAGCTTATCCATTTTGTCATTCACTTCGTTTACTGATTTTTTCAGGCCTGTTATTTGACATGTTATGTCAGTTTGGAGTTTTGTGATTTCTGTCTTCATATTTTCTTGATTTTTATTAGTGTTCTGTTCTATTCTATTCATGTTTTCTTTGAGTTCTTTGATTATATTCCATATTGCTACTCTAAAGTCCTTATCTGAGAGATTGATTAGTTGGTTGGTCGTTAACTGGTCATCAGAATTGTCATCTTCATTCGCTATGTCTGATTCTGGCCTGCGTTGTTTCCCCATTGTCACACTTGTATTGTGGGTTTTTTTACGTGTTGTGGTGGTATTCATTGGTTATATGATGCAGGCAACACACTTCTCTGGCTCTGCCCTTTCTGGATGGGCCGACTTGCCTCCAAGGTAGGGGAGTCCTCCGTGGATGAAGCCTCACACAGGATCAAATCTTAGGCCCAAGCATGCAGCAGAGAAGACAGTCTGGAGAGAAATTCTTGCTTCTGTGATCCAGCACAGTTCTTAGTGTGGTTTTATTCTTCTTGTGATGGTGTTCTTTTTTTAGAAAGAGAGCACGGCTGCGTAGCGAAGTGGAGCTAAGTGCCTTCTGGAGCCTCTTTTCAGCCCACTCTCAGGAGGTTTACGCAACAGGATAGCAGAGAGACACACAGGCAGCACTCACAGTTTTTCACAGTCGGGCCCCACTGGTTAGGCGTAGTTTTCACTCGCTCGCTGGGCAGCTTCAGAATGCTGTATTTTTGGGGTTCACTTCCCAGGACTCTGAGGAGAGTCACTGGCTCGCTGGGTAGCTTCCGAATGTAGTTTCTTTGGGGTTCGTTTCCCAGGGCTCTGAGGAGAGCTTTCAGAGTTCAGGAAAGACACAGAAGGGTAGGACAGGGCTCCCTTCCGGTGCTCACTTTCCTCAGAAGAAGCACAACCGGGTGGAGACTCTGCAGGTAGAGCAATCAGCACTCTGCCTGGAGACCCCCACATTCAGCCATTTCTTACTCACTCACTGGCTCGCTGGGTAGCTCCCGAATGTAGTTTCTTTGGGGTTCACTTCCAAGGGCTCTGAGGAGAGCTTCCAGAGTTCAGGAAAGACAGAGAAGAGTAGGACAGGGCTCCCTTCAGGTGCTCAGTTTCTGGTTCGCTGGGTAGCTTCCAAATGTAGTTTCTTTGGGGTTCGCTTCCCAGGGCTCTGAGGAGAGCTTCCAGAGTTCAGGAAAGACAGAGAAGGGTAGGACAGGGCTCCCTTCCGGTGCTCAGTTTCCTCAGAAGAAGCACAGCCCAGTGTAGAGTCTGCAGGTAGAGCAATCAGCACTCTGCCTGGAAACCCCCACCTGCAGCCATTTCTCACTCACTCACTGGCTCGCTGGGTAGCTTCCAAATGTATTTTCTTTGGGGTTCGCTTCCCAGGGCTCTGAGGAGAGCTTCCAGAGTTCAGGAAAGACAGAGAAGGGTAGGACAGGGCTCCCTTCCGGTGCTCAGTTCCTCAGAAGAAGCACAGCCCGGTGGATATTCTGCAGGTAGAGCAGTCAGCACTCTGCCTGGAAACCCCCACCTGCAGCCATTTCTCACTCACTCACTGGCTCGCTGGGTAGCTCCCGAATGTAGTTTCTTTGGGGTTCGCTTCCCAGGGCTCTGAGGAGAGCTTCCAGAGTTCAGGAAAGACAGAGAAGGGTAGGACAGGGCTCCCTTCCGGTGCTCAGTTCCTCAGAAGAAGCACAGCCCAGTGGAGATTCTGCAGGTAGAGCAGTCAGCACTCTGCCTGGAAACCCCCACCTGCAGCCATTTCTCACTCACTCACTGGCTCGCTGGGTAGCTTCCGAATGTAGTTTCTTTGGGGTTCGCTTCCCAGGGCTCTGAGGAGAGCTTCCAGAGTTCAGGAAAGACAGAGAAGGGTAGGACAGGGCTCCCTTCCGGTGCTCAGTTCCTCAGAAGAAGCACAGCCTGGTGGAGATTCTGCAGGTAGAGCAGTCAGCACTCTGCCTGGAAACCCCCACCTGCAGCCATTTCTCACTCACTCACTGGCTCGCTGGGTAGCTCCCGAATGTAGTTTCTTTGGGGTTCGCTTCCCAGGGCTCTGAGGAGAGCTTCCAGAGTTCAGGAAAGACAGAGAAGGGTAGGACAGGGCTCCCTTCCGGTGCTCAGTTCCTCAAAAGAAGCACAGCCTGGTGGAGATTCTGCAGGTAGAGCAGTCAGCACTCTGTCTGGAAACCCCCACCTGCAGTCATTTCTCACTCACTCACTGGCTCGCTGGGTAGCTTCCGAATATAGTTTCTTTGGGGTTCGCTTCCCAGGGCTCTGAGGAGAGCTTCCAGATTTCAGAAAAGACAGAGAAGGGTAGGCCTTTCAAACCTTTCAAGAGGAGCTACTACCAATCCTAGCCAGGGTCTTCAATGAAATTAAAAAAAACGGGAACACTCCCAAATAGCTTTTATGAAGCCGACACCACCTTAATACCTAATCTAGACTAGATGCTGACAAAACAGAAAAATATAGACAAATATCCCTGATGAATGCATATGCAAAGATCTTAAAAAAATCCTGGCAAATAGGATCCAACCCATCATCAAGAAGATCATACACTACGACCAAATAGGTTTCATCCCAGGAATGCAAGGATGGTTTAACATCCATAAATCTATCAACATCATATACAACATCAACAAAAAGTAAAATAAAAATCACCTAATTATATCAATAGATGCAGAGAAAGCATTTTATAAGGTCCAACACCCATTCTTGAACAAAACTCTCAGCAATCTGGGAATGAAAGTAACCTTTCTCAATCTAGTTAAATCCATCTACCACAAGCCAATGGCAAATATTATCCTCAATGGAGAAAAACTAAAAGCCTTTCCTCTAAATTCTGGTACAAGACAAGGCTATCCGCTCTCACCACTCCTCTTCAACATAGCACTGGAAGTACTTGCTATAGCGATTAGGCAAGAAAAAGATATCAAGGGAATCCAGATAGGAAAGGAAGTAGTCAAGCTCTCACTTTTTGCAGATGACATGATACTCTACTTAGAAAACCCTAAAGACTCCACCAAAAAGCTTCTAGAAACAATAGACTCATATAGCAAGGTGGCAGGCTACAAAACTAACACACAGAAATCAAGGTTTTTTTATACACCAATAATGATAGAGAGCAAATGGACGTCAATAAGGCAATCCCATTTACATCAGTGTCACACAAATTTAAATATCCTGGAGTCAACTTGAACAAAGATGTGAAGGACCTATACAAAGAAAACTATAAAGCCCTGCTCCAAGAAATAAGAGAGGACACATGGAAATGGAAACGCATACTCTGCTCATGGATTGGCAGGATTCACATCACTAAAATGACAATGCTCCCCAAAGCATTATACAGATTTAATGTGATCTCTATAAAGATACCCAATACATTCTTCAAAGAAGTGGATCAAACACATATGATGTTTCTCTGAAACAATAAACCCCCTCAAATAGCTAAAGCACTCCTAGGGAAAAGAAAAATGGGAGGCATTACTTTATCCAACTTTAAACTGTACTACAAAGCAATAGTTATAAAAACAGCATGGTATTGGAATAAAGACAGACCCTCAGATCCGTGGAATAGGTTTGAGTTCTCAGACAATGTTCCTCAGACATACAATCACCTAATATTTGACAAAGGAGCAAGAAATCCTAAGTGGAGCAGGGAAAACCTCTTCAACAAACGGTGCTGGCAGAACTGGTTAGCCACTTGCAAAAAAACGAACATAGACCCCAATTAACATCATGTATGAAGGTAAACTCCAAATGGATTAAAGACCTTGATATCAGACCTGATACCACAAGGTATATAGAACAACATGTAGGTAAAACATTGAGACTAAAGGCATCTTCAAGGAGGAATCTGCACTTTTCAAACAAGTGGAAGCTTCTGCACCTCAAAAGAAATAGTGCCCAGGATACAATAGCCACCCCTCATGTGAGAGAAATTATTCACCCAATACCCATCAAATAAGGGGCTAATATCCAAAATATACAGGGCACTGACAGAACTTTACAAGAAAAAACATCTAATCCCATCAAAAAATGGGGAGAAGAAATGAACAGAGACTTTGATGAAAAAGAAATGCAAATGGCCAAAAGGCACATGATAAAATTGCTCCTCATCACTGATCATCAGGGATATGCAAATCAAATGAACGATGAGATACCATCTCACACCACTGAGATTGTCACATATCACAAAGAATGAGAACAATCAGTGCTAGCGGGGATGTGGAGAGAAAGAAACTCTTACCCACTGCTGGTAGGAATGCCGTCTAGTCCAACCACTATGAAAAGCGGTATGGAGATTCCTCCAAAAACTGGAAATTGAGCTCCCATTCGACCCAGCTATTCCACTCCTAAAAATATTCCTTAGGAAGAAAAGAATACAATACAAAAACCCCTTCTTCACTCCTATATTTATTGCAGCACTATTCACAATAGCCAGGCTCTGGAAACAACCAAGATGCCTTTCAACAGAAGAATGGGTAAAGAAAATGTTGTACATAAACACAATGGAATGATATGCAGCCATCAGAAGAGATGAGTCATGAAATTTTCCTATACATGGATGTACATGGAGTCTATCATGCTGAGTGAAATAAGTCAGAGGGAGAGAGAGAGACGCAGAATAGTCTCACTCATCTATGGGTTTTAAGTAAAATGAAAGTCATCTTTGCAACAATCCTCAGAGACAATGAGAGGAGGGCTGGAACTTCCAGCTCACTTCATGAAGCTCACCACAAAGAGTGGTTAGTGCAGTTATAGAAATAACTACATTGAGAACTACCATAATCATGTGAATGAATGAGGGAACTGGAAAGCTTGTCTAGAGTACAGGTGGTGGTGGGGTGGGATGGAGAGAATTTTGAGACATTGGTGATGGGAATGTTTCACTGGTGAAGTGGGGTGTTCTTTACATGACTGAAACCTAATCACAATCATATTTGTAGTCAAGATGTTTAAATAAGAAAAAATATATACCCGGATCTCTCATTTAAACAATTCAAGCAAGAAGACAGTGGAATGATATATTCAAACTACTAAATGAAAGAAACTTCCAATCTAGAGTCCATTACCTGGCAAAACACTCATTTATATTGGAGGGAGGACGAAAACATTCTTAGACAAAAGAGAACTCAAACTATTCATACTGACCAAATTGAATCTAAAAGGATTATTCAGAGATTCATTACACAACACAGACACCCAATTGTAACAACCACCCTACACAATACAATTGTACAACAGCCCTCTCTGTCAATAATCACCTTAAGTATCAATGGATTAAACTCCCCCATAAAAAGACACATAGTAGAGGGTTGGATTAGAAAACAAAGACCAGACTTCTGCTGCCTGCAAGAAATGCACCTAAAATACAGAATAGACACAGGCTTAGAATAAAAGAATGGAAATAAATTGTTCAAGCCATTGGAAAAGAAAAGAAAGTGTGAATATCCATTCTTATATCATACCAAATTGCATTCAACCTCAAGAAACTGATCAGAGACAAAGAGGGACAATATTTACTGATCAGGGGACAATAGATCAAGAAGTTCTAACTCTGGTCATCATTTATGCACCAAATGTAGGGCCAGCAAAATATGTAAGGCATTTGATCGCAAACCTGGAGAAACATAGAAGGAAATGTGATAGTAGTAGGAGACTTCACACACCATTATCACCACTACACAGATCCACTAGGCAGAAACTAGCAAAGCCATAAGAGCCCTAAATGAGAAACTAGAAGACTAGAAGCTAGAACTTTTATAGGGCCCTCCACCTTCATAAAGCAGAATACAACTTCTTCTCAAGTGCACGTGGAACTTTCTCTAGAATACATAATGCCGCCCTTCCTGGAGCAGGATTTTTAGCCGGAACGGGTGGGCAGCTGGCAGACCTCCGCACGTGCCAGCGGACTCTTGGCCCGGCCTAGGGTAGGGGGGCCCTTACCTGGGTAACCCGACCCCCCTCTCTCCCTTTCCTCCGGATCTCCAGGTGGGTTCCTGGAAGGAGCTGATGGGGCACCCTGGGTTTTCCCCACTCCCAGGCCGGCCCCGGAGACTGGCCTAGGGTGGGGCTTAAATCCCTGTCCTTCAGGCTTGGGAGGGTCTCTCTCCCTTCCTGGAGCAGGATTTTTAGCCGGCACGGGTGGGCAGCTGGCAGACCTCTGCACGTGCCAGCGACCTCTTGACCTGGCCTAGGGTAGGGGGGCCCGGACCTGGGTCACCCGACCCCCCTCTCCCCATTTCCTCCGGATCTCCAGGTGGGTTCCTGGAAGGAGCTGATGGGGCACCCTGGGTTTTCCCCACTAAGGGGGTGGAGTTTGATCTGGGGGGTGGCAGATAGCTGCTCATCTATACTCAGGCTGTCACTGGCAATCTCATACCAGTCTACATTTTGCAAACTGTGCAGGGGCTAGCGCCCCCGCGCGAACATATGCTCCTCCCAACCATCAGTACCCCAGATTTACCCTTCTTAACTTCAGTAACACAGAGTTTTATTCTCTGACCAAAGACATACAGTAGATCTAACAAATCCCAGAACTATTTAGAAGGACACAAATTGAACACATATATCTTTTGAATATTTTATGGGTATTTTCTTTAACTGATGTATCTCTATATATATTCTTCTACCATGATGTTTCTATCCACTTTTCATCTTGTCTTTTCTTTGTATGCTGTTCAGTAAGGATTGTTGGTGGAACTGTCCCTCAGTTTGATGCCTATGATTGAACTATGTCATGGAAATTGCTGGTCTTGTTCCTATTGCCTCCAGATGCACCAATACTGCATAGACACATTAAAATGGGAAAACACTATACATACAGATAAGTTCTTATCTAATAAATCTCAGTACAATGTACCTTACACCCTGAACATTGATATAACGACCTGGCACAGGCCTCAGAAGAATGGGCATCCTCCATTCACACCGGAACCAGGCAAGCTATCTATGGAACATCCAAGGTCTTTTATAGCAACAGCTGGAAGCAGTCCTCTACCAGGAAAGACACTACCAAGGGTCTGACATCGACCTCCTAAAAAGAGACTTCCGTTTACACTGAGAAGACTTGACAAAAACAATGACCTGCTCTACAGGACATGATTCTCTCTAATGCCCCTTAAGTGTGAGGTGAAACGAGAGGATGCTCTGCACCATCCTGACTGCAATATGGGATATGCAGACTCCAGGATCTTTAATACAGAAGCATGATACCAACAACAGAGACTATGTGAGGAATGGAAGTGTATTGCCACTACAGACGATGACTTGATTTGGACAAACTAGTTTGCCTGGAGCCTAGAGTCAGTCCTGTGCCAGGAAACTTCAGGGGTAGGGTCTCCTTGTATTTAGACCATAATTTGTCTTTCCATGTCCCTTATGTTTTGGTGGGCCTATGCAAATAAATGCCACTTTAATACCGTTTTTTACTATGTTCCCTTGACTCCAATCCTTAAGAAAAACAACCCACTAAAACTTTTGAGGTTAAACTAGTAAGCATGTGCATGGAACTAGAGAAATGTACTTTGCCCTCAATGTTTAAGTAGTTACATAAGTCTAATGTCTTTAGATTATATTGTGTGCTGCTAAGAAATAGTATGTACTACAACTGGGGATTTGAGGGACAAAGTAATTGTATTGTACATGGGTTCAGTTTTGTTTTTCTTAATGTTCTTTGGCTGAAAGTTCAAGGCTGGGATATCATCGATGGGACTACCGAGAATTCTGTTTATGGTGATTGGGCTTCCACTGTAACTTTACCCTGTCCTCTTTGTTTGCATCTTTGTTGTCATAATTAAAATAAAAAAAGAATACATAATGCCTTATGATATAAATCTAACTTCCACAAATTCACAAATATAAGGATTATTAGAAGTGACCTATTGTATCACTATGTAACAGAGATCACGTTTGGCTGTAAAATAGAGCTAAAGAGAAAAACTAATCACCTAGATGCTGCTCAACAACAACTGGATCAAAAGAAAATCAAGGATGGAATAAAAACATCCCTTGAGATGAATAATAATGAGACAAACTGTCAAAAATCTGTGGGACACTGCAAAAGCAGCAATGAGGAGGAAACTTATAGCAATATAGGCCTATGTCAGGAAAGAGGAAAATGACAAAATCAAAATTTTAAAGGGACACCTTAAGGATCTAGAAAAACAGAAGCACAGCCAGAAGAGAAGAACTAATTAAAACAGAGCAGAAATAAACAACATAGAAACAAAGAAAACAATACAAAAATCAAGACCAAGTGTTGGTTTTCTGAAAGAATATACAAGGTTGACAAAACCCTGGCAACTCACCAAAGAAAAAGAAAGAAAGCATTCAAATAAATAGAATCATAAATGGAAGGGGAGACATTACAATAGAACTCCAAGAAATTCAAGACATCATGAGGACTCATTATGAACAACTGTACTCAGTTGGGTTAGAGAACCCAGAAGAAACCGATAGATTTCTGAAAAATATCATCTTCTGAAACTGGATTAGGAGGATGTAGAAAGCCTAAAAAGCCAATCATATATAGGGAAATTGAATCAGTAATAAAGAAAATCCCCAAGAACTAAATTCTAGTATCAGATGGTTTTACAGGTAAATTCTATGAAACATTCTGAGAATTACTACCATTGATCCTCAGGCTTTTCCAAAACTCTGAAAAGACAGGAATACTTCCTAACTCCTTTTATGAGGTAAATACCACACTTATTCCCAAAGATGGCAAAGATGCCTCCATAAAAAGCTATAGAACAGTCACACTAATGAACATAGATGCAAAAATCCTCAACAAATCTTTAGCAAACTGAATCCAACAATACATCAAAAAGATTATACACGATTGTCAAGAGGGTTTCATCCCAATGATGCAAGGATGGATTAACATATGCAAATCAGTCAACATCATATATCACATCAACAACTAGAAAAAGAAAAATTACATGATTATATCAATCAATGCCGAGAAGGCATTTGATAAAATCCAACACATATTCATGATGAAAACACATAGCAAGATAGGGCTGAAAGTAACCTTCTTTAAGATAGTTACAACTATTTATGAAAAAACCCACAGCCAATATTATACTTAATGGTGAAAAGATGAAAGATATTCCACTAAGATCAAGAACTAGGCAAGAAACTGTCCACTGTCACAATTCGTATTCAACATAGTTTTATTAGTCCTAGTAATATCAATAAGAAAAGGGAAGGGTATCAAAGGAATCAAAATAGGGAAAGAGGAAGCCAAACTATATCTTTTTGCAGACGATATGATATAAATCGAAAGCCCTAAAGAGTCCACAGTAAAACTCCTAGAAACAGTTAACCAATACAGCAAAGTGGACAGCTACAATGTCAATATACAAAAGACAGAAGCATTCCTCTGTATAAATAGCTAAGTAGAGGAGAAAGATTTCAAGGAGCCAATCCATTTAAAATTGTATCCAAAAATACCAAATACCTAGGAATCAACCTTCCAAGAGAAGTGAAGGACCATGAAAACTTCAAAACATTCCAGAAAGAAGTTGAAGACGAACTAAGGAAATAAAAGTACATCCCATGCTCATGGGCAGGTAGATTCAACATAGTCAAAATGGCTATCTTACCTAAACTTCTATATAGAGTTAATGCAATCCCTATTCAAATTCAGACACCATTTTAAAGACTTGGGTTAATCAATAATAAAATTTATATGAAACCACAAAAGACCCAGTTTAGACAAATACATACTGAAAATCAAGAAGCTGGGTAACATCGCTTTACATAACCTGAAGCTTTACTATAAAACTATAGTGATCAAAACTGCCTGGTGCTGGAACAAATAAAGAGTCTCGGACCAATGGGTTAGAATAGAATATCTAGGGATATCCCCCCAAATATACAGTCAACTTATATTTGACAAAAAAGCAAAAAAACTCGAAATGGAACAATGACTGTCTCTTCAAAAAATGGTGTTGGTATATTCCTAGGAATATGCCATAGGAACAGAAAATTAAAATAAAAATACCTTCCTCACTCCTATATTTATTGCAATGCTATTTACAATAGCCAGACTCTGGAAACAACCAAGATGCCTTCAACAGATGAATGGCTAAAGAAACTGTGGTACATATACACAATGGAATATTACACAGCAGTCAGGAGTGATGAAGTTATGAAATTTTCCTGTACATGGATGTACATGCAATCTATTATGCTGAGTGAAATAAGTCAGAGAGAGAGACAGAGCAGAATATTCTCACTCATCTACGGGTTTTAAGAAAATTAAAAGACTTTTTTTCAATAATTCTGACTGTTGCATGACACCAGATTTAGCTCCAGAAAGAGCGCCAGCACAAGGACTCTGCATAATCCCTTTCTGCTGAAATTTATTTATCAAACTTAACATGACCATGGTGTGTGATGAAAATGTTATCTGGACTTCACCCCCCTTAAGAAGATCTCAAAAGAGAACGGGGGAGCCTATAATTCATTTATAGGTTTAATACCTCTGTAAAAATACATCTGAGTCTGTTAATTCCCAACTCTAAGGTAGCTTCTTACATCACTTAATTTTTCTTCAATCACATTTTTTAAAATTTATTCTTATACATTTCATACATATATACATATATAAGTGTGTGTATTTGCCTTTTATTTTTAACTTTACCTGTTTTGGTTCTGCTTGGTACAAAAACTTACAGGAAAAAGTCTTGCCTGAGATAAAAGCTCAGATCAAAACCAGGGCAGAGAGAGAGGGTAGCCTGACATGGAACAAATTACTTATATGAAATAAATATATATATAAAGAAATAATATTTAAAATATAATATTGGATAAAAATGACTTAATGTTACAGTATTATTTTTACATAGCCTTAGAAGGAAAAGACAATATTATTATGGAAAATAATATACCAATTAATTCTGAAAGTGTAATTTTTGGTTTAATGAAATAAACCAAAAGATAACAGTAAGTTTGGGGAGAATAGTAGTGTTCTTTATGCATATATGGACTTGAATTATATTAGAGTGGTTTCAAGTAAAAAATCACTTAATATTTAGGCATTTACTATATGTAAATTTTATAAAAAGAAAATAATAAAATTAATATTTAGTTTAGCTAGTGTATATAAAGGGAATGGTATAAATATATACAACTTTGGGGCCGGGCGGTGGCGCTGGAGGTAAGGTGCCTGCCTTACCTGCGCTAGCCTAGGAGACGGACCACGGTTCGATCCCCCGGCGTCCCATATGGTCCCCCAAGCCAGGAGCGACTTCTGAGCGCATAGCCAGGAGTAACCCCTGAGCGTTACCGGGTGTGGCCCAAAAACCAAAAAAAAAATATATATATATATATATATATATACAACTTAGTTTAAAAATAAGACAGATACATAATTGAAATGAATATATCATAAAGTATGGCATAATGATAAAATATAGGTGGGACCCCGTATTCTTTCAATATTTAAATGTGTTTGAATTTTTTATTATTTTTAAATATTTTTATTTAAGTAACATGATTACAAGCATGATTGTAGCTGGGTTCCAGTCATAAAAGAACATTCCCCTTCAACAGTGCAACATTCCCACTACCAATGGCCCCGATCTCCACCTTCTCCCACCTCTGCCTGCATTCAAGACAGGCATTCTACATCTCTCACTCATTAACATTGTCATGATAGTGTTTATGTAGTTATTTCTCTAACTGCACTCATCACTCTTTTTGGTGAGCTTCGTATCATGAGATGGTCCTTCCAGTCCTCATCTCTATTATCTCTGGGCATTATCAGTATAATGTCTTTTATGTTTCTTAAAACCCATACATGAGTGAGAATCCTGTGACTATCTCTATCCCTCTGACTTATTTCACTCAGCAAAATAGTTTCCATGTTCATTCATGTATAGGAAAATTTCATGACTTCATCTCTCCTGCTGGCCTCATACTATTCCATTGTGTATACATACCACAATTTCTTCAGCCATTCATCCGTTAAAGGGCATCTTGGTTGGTTCCAGATTCTGGCTATTGTAAATAGTGCTGCAATGAATATAGGTTTGAAGAAGGGATTTTGTATTGTGCTTTTTGGTCCTAGGGTATATCACAAGAGTGGTATAGCTGGATCATATGGAAGCTCAATTTCAAGTTTTTTGAGGAATCTCCATATTGTTTTCCAGAGAGGCTGAACTAGATGGCTTAATATGTAATATATCCTGGAGAATGTCCCATGCACATTGGAAAAGAATGTGTATCCAGGTTTCTGAGGATGGAGTGTCCTATATATATCCACTAGGCCTCTTTCTTCCATTTCTCTTTTCAGGTCTAGTATACTCTTGTTGGGTTTCAGTCTGGTTGACCTATCCAGTTTTGACAAACCGGTGTTGAGGTCCCCCACAATTATTGTGTTGTTATTGATATTATTTTTCAGATTTGTCAACAGTTGTATTAAATATTTTGCTGGCCTCTCATTCGGTGCATATATATTTAGGAGAGTTATTTCTTCCTGCTCTACATACCCCTTGATTAATATAAAATGTCCGTCTTTGTCCCTTACAACCTTCCTGAGTATAAAGTTTGCATTATCTGATATTAGTATGGCCACTCCAGCTTTTTATGGGTGTTGTTTGCTTGGATAATTTTTCTCCAGCCTTTTATTTTGAGTCTATGTTTGTTCTGACTATTCAGGTGCGTTTCTTGTAGGCAGCAGAAGGTTGGATTGAGTTTTTGATCCATTTAGCCACTCTGTGTCTCTTAACTGGTGCATTTAGTCCATTGACGTTGAGAGAAAGAATTGTCCTGGGATTTAATGCCATCTTTATATCGAAATTTGGTGTGTCTTTTGGTCAGTCTTGTTTTAAATTAGGTCTTTCAGTTTTTCTCTTAAGACTGGTTTTGAGTCTGTAAAGTTTCTGAGCTGTTTTTTGTCTGTGAAACCATGTATTCTTCCGTCAAACCGGAAAGTGAGTTTTGCTGGGTACAGTATTCTAGGTGAAGCATTCATTCCATTCAGTCTTTTCACAATATCCCACCACTGCTTTCTGGCATTGAGTGTTTCTGGTGACAGGTCGGCTGTAAATCTCAAGGATGCTTGCCTGAATGTAATTTCCCCTTTTGATCTTGCTGTTTTCAGAATTCTGTCTCTATCTGTGGGATTTGTCATTGTGACTAGGATGTGTCTTAGTGTATTTTTTCTGGGGTCTCTTTTGGTTGGTACTCTTCGAGCATGCAGGATTTGATCACATATATTCTTTAGCTCTGGAGGTTTCTCTTTTATGATGTTCTTGACCATTGATTCTTCCTGGAATTTTTCTTCCTGGGTGTCTGGCATTCCAATGATTAAGTTGTTTATGTTGAGCTTATCATAGACTTGTATTTTTTATCTGTTTCCATTCTTTGACTAATTTTTCCACTGTTCATTGCTTTAAGTTTTTTTTCCAATCTCTCCTGCTGTATGGAATTGTTATTTATCTCATTTTTCACAGCACCAAGTCTGTTCTCAGCTTCTGATACCCTGTCCCAGAGCTTATCCATTTTGTCATTCACTTCGTTTACTGACTTTTTCAGGCCTGTTAGTTGACATGTTATTTCAGTTTGGAGTTTTGTGATTTCTGTCTTCATATTTTCTTGGTTCTTATTAGTGTTCTGTTCAACTCGACCCATGGTTTCTTTGAGTTCTTTGAGCATCTTCCATATTGCTAGTCTAAAGTCTTTATCAGAGAGGTTGATTAGTTGGTTGGTCATTATCTGGTCCTCAGAATTGTCATCTTCATTCTCTATGCGTGATGCTGGGCTGCTTTGTTTCCCTATTGTCACACTTATATTGTGGGTTTTTCTATGTGTTGTGGTGGTATTCATTGGCTAAATGATGTAGGCAGCCACACTCCTCTGGCTCCACACTTTCTGGATGGGTTGACTTGCCTCCAAGGGAGGAGAGTCCTCCGTGGATGAAGCCTCACACAGGATCAAATCTTAGGCCCAAGCACGCAGCAGAGAGGACAGTCCGGAGAGAAATGCTAGGCTTCATTAAGCCAGCACAGTTCTTAGTGTGATTATTTCTTCTTGCTGCGATAGTGTTCTTTCCTTAGAAAGAGCGCACGGCCATGTAGCAAAGCGGAGCAGTGCTCTTCTGGAGCCTCTTTTCGGCCCACTCCCAAGAGATTCACACAACAGGACAGTAGACAGACACACACAGGCAGCACTCACAATTTTTCACAGTCGAACCCCACTGGGCAGGCATAGTTTCCTGAAATAAAGTTTTGCACTGTGTTAACATCTAGGTAGTATAGCTTTTTAAATTGTTATCATTGAAGAAAATAGGTAATGACATTGCTGTATAATATTTCTTAAACAGTATACTGATACATACTTACCTAAGTTAAGATTTCAATTCAAAATTTTAAAATAATTTAAAACTCAAATAAAATGAATGAAATAAGATTTAATTTTGGTAATTTGGGGGGGCACAGTCTCTGGAATTTAGGGACTGGCTCTGTTCTCAGATATTACTCCTGGCATGCTCAGAGATGTGATGATAATCATAGAGTCTGAGCCAGCCACATGCAAGACAAATGCTCCACCACTGTACTCTGATTCTGTCCTCTTAACTATATTCTTAAAAAAGGGATATTTACATTCAAAAACATAAATAGGAACTGAAGAGATTATACAGCAAGTATGGTATTTCCTTGCATATAACTGAACCTTGTTCTATTTCTTGCATTGCATGTGGTTTCTTGAGCACCACCTTGAGTGTTCCCCGATCACAGAGCCAGTAGTAAACCTTAAGCACCATAAGTTGTGCCCCCCAACTCAAATATACATATATACTATATTATATATAACTATGCATGTGCATTTATAGATATAAAATTAATGTTTAAAATATAGGACATTGAATAATAAATGAATAATACCCTTGACAGACAAGATAAATTAACATCAACAAATATTAATATATGCATTACATTTTAGAATTAGAAAGTATCAATTAATGACTGGGCTATAAATATTGTAACATTTATATTTCTAACATCAAAATTCCAAAATACATTATTCACACTCTTATAGAATTAGAAAGAACAAACCCTTGGGATGAGGTAATGAGTATCTATGGAGACAGGGGTTAATTCCATGATGGTGTGTTTCAAGGATGGAGAAGCTCTGAATTTCTTAGGCCATGGGAATTCCCGTTTTCCCCCAATGCTTACTGTGCCTATGCAAAAAAAAAAGTGGAGGGACTGCCAATCCCTGCCACCACAGAACCCTTTCTTTTTCTTCTTTTGTTATAATTTGTTAGGTTTTTTTTTTTTTTTTTTTTTTTTGGTTTTTGGGCCACACCCAGCGGTGCTCAGGGGTTACTCCTGGCTGTCTGCTCAGAAATAGCTCCTGGCAGGCACGGGGGACCATATGGGACACCGGGATTCGAACCAACCACCTTTGGTCCTGGATCGGCTGCTTGCAAGGCAAACGCCGCTGTGCTATCTCTCCGGGCCCAATTTGTTAGTTTTTGACTTTATTTTCCTTCTCATTTTTTCTTCCACTTTTCTCTTCCCTTTACACTCCTGTAATTATTATTTGGTAATTTTTTTTTCTTTTCCTATTAACCGGGTGCATTTTTTTTTACTCTTTCTTTTTCTGGTAGTTGCTACCAAATTTTTTCTTTCTTTTTTTCTTATCCTTTTTATCTCAAACAACAACAGAATAGATAATCTACAACAAGCTGTAAAGTGGAGACCAGTTACACTAGTACTCTGGGAGGAAAAAGGAAGGAGATATGGGGTGCATACTGGAAACGGGGGTGGAGGGATGACAACATTGGTGGTAGGAATGCCCCTATTCATTGTCACTATGTACCATAAATAATTCTGTGAAGAAAAAATAAAGTAAAATAAAAATGAAAAAAAAATTAGAAAGAACAAAAGGTAATTCAGTAGCAGTAAGGATTTCCATAAATGTCAATAATTAAATAAAAAAGAACCAAACATAAAACAGCAGAAAAAAATTAGACACTGTCATCTTGACCTACTTTTCTAACAAACTACACCAACAATAATAGAATACACATTATTTTAAGGACATGATAAATAGTCTTAAAAATAGCTCATACTAGACCATAAAAACTATACTATGCTTAATGGATTAAAATAATAAAATACTTTATTTCAAGCAAATGAATTTAAATTATAAAACAGAGGGACATTTGAGAAATAAATGAATATATAAATATATTTGGTTTTTGGGCCACACTCGGTGATGCTCAGGGGTTTCTCCTGTCAATACATTCAGAGTGCACTCAGTGCACTTGCCCCTGGCTTGGAAGACCATATAGGACACAGAAGGATAGAACCGCACTTCATCCTAGGATAGCGCATGTAAAGCAAATGCCCTACCAGCTGTGCCACTGCTCAGGCCCCAATAAATAAATATTTTTAAATTACAGGATACACTTAAAATCAAAGGCTATTGAAAGAAATAACAAGTAAAATTATAAAATGATTTGTGTTGATAAAAATGTATGACCAGATTTTGAATCTGGGCATTCTATATGGTACCCCAAGAAGGAATAGGAGTAATTCCTGAGTTCAAAAACAGAAGGAAACCCTGAACACTCCTGGGTATAGCCCAAAAACAAACAAAAAGGTAATATAAAATAAGCAGTGAAAGCAACATTTAGAAAGATATTTGTAAATTCAAATGACTATATGAAAATATCTGTAAATAATAATCTAAACTCCATCTTCTTAATGAAAAATAGTGATAAATTTCTCTTTGGGTAAATAAACCCTGATCACACAGATAGAAAAATAACATATTGGGAAATTAATAAAATTGATAATATCAATAATATCCCAAAAATGGTTCTATAAAATATTTACAAAATTTATGAGCATTTATAAAAGTCAATTAATAAAAAAGAAGTGGTGGGAATGTTGCACTGGTGAAGGGGAATGTTCTGTTTATGATTGAAACCCAATGACAATCATGATTGTAATCATGGTACTTAAATATTTTATTTAAAAAAGAAACAAAATGCCAAATTCAAACATGAAAATGAAGCTATTTCCATTGTTCTGAGAGAAATTAAAAAGAAATTGGAAATACTGTGAACAAAATTTATAATATTTTACAAAATTCAACAACTTATGAAGTAGAAAAATTTTTATGTGATAATTTCATAAACTGATTCAAGGAGAAATTAAATATATGACTGGCCCTAATAAGGTACTGAATTAATCATTTTAAATCTTACTACAAGTAGAATCTAGCCTTAAAAATCATTTTAGGTAAATTCAAATCAGTTTATTTATAAAAATTATATTTTATTTAAACACCTTGGTTACAAATATGATTGTGGTTGGGTTTCAGTCATATAAGAGGAAAACCCCCCATCACCAGTGCAACATTCCCACCACCAATGTGCCAAATATCCCTCCACACCACCCATCCCCACCTGTACTCTAGACAGGCTTTCTATATCCCTCATAATTCTCATTGTTAGAATAGTTCACAATGTAGTTATTTCTCTAACTAAACTCATCACTCTTTCAGGTGAGGTTACTGAAGTGGGCTAAGACTTCCAGCCCTCCTCTCTTTTACCTCTGAAAATTATTGCAAAATGTCTTTCATTTTTCTTAAAACCCATAGATGAGTGACACCATTATGTGTCTTTCTCTCTCTCTGACATATTTCACTCAGCATAATAGATTCCATGTAAATCCATGTATAGGAAAATTTCATGACTTCATCTTTCCTGAAGGCTGCATTATATTCCATTGCATATATGTAACACAGTTTCTTTAGCCATTCCTCTGTTGAAGGGCATCTTGGTTCTTTTCAGAGTCTTGCTATGGTAAGTAGTGCTGCAATGAATATAGGTGTAAGGAAGGGATTTTTGTATTGTATTTTTGTGTTCCTAAGGTATATTACTAGGAATGGTATAGCTGGATCGTATGGGAGCTCGATTTCCAGTTTTTGGAGGAATTTCCATATCGCTTTCCATAAAGGTTGAACTAGACGGCATTCCCACCAGCAGTGGATAAGAGTTCCTTTCTCTCCGCATCCCTGCCAACACAGCTTGTTCTCATTCTTTGTGATGTGTGCCAATCTCTGTGGTGTGAGGTGGTAGCTCATAGTTGTTTTGATTTGCATCTCCCTGATGATTAGTGATGTGGAGCATTTTTATGTGCCTTTTAGCCATTTGTATTCTTCTTTATCAAAGTGTCTCTCCATTTTCTCCCCATTTTTTGATGGGATTAGATGGGGTTTTTTGTATATTTCTTTTTTTTTTAATTTTATTTAAACAACTTGATTACATTCATGATTGTGTTTGGGTTTCAGTCATGTAAAGCATACCACCCATCACCAGTGCAACATTACCATCACCAATGTCCCAAGTCTCCCTCCTCCCCACCCGACCCCCGCCTGTGCTCTAAACACGCTCTCCATTTCCCTCATATATTCTCATTATTAGGACAGTTCAAAATGTAGTTATTTCTCTAAGTAAACTCATCACTCTTTGTGGTTAGCTTCTTGAGGTGAGCTGGAACTTCCAGCCCTTTTCTCTTTTGTGTCTGAAAATTATTATTGCAAGATTGTTTTTCATTTTTCTTAAAACCCATAGATGAGTGAGACAATTCTGCGTTTTTCTCTCTCTCTGACTTATTTCACTCAAAATAATAGATTCCATGTAAATCCATGTATAGGAAAATTTCATGACTTCATCTCTCCTGACAGCTGCATAATATACCATTGTGTATATGTACCACAGTTTCTTTAACCATTCGTCTGTTGAAGGGCATTTTGGTTGTTTCCATAGTCTTGCTATGGTAAATTGTGCTGCAATGAATATAGGTGTAAGGAAGGGGTTTTTGTATTGTATTTTTGTGTTAATAGGTTATATTCCTAGGAGTGGTATAGCTGAATCGTATGGGAGCTCAATTTCCAGTTTTAGGAGGAATCTCCATATCACTTTCCATAAAGGTTGAACTAGACGGCATTCCCACAAGCAGTGGATAAGAGTTCTTTTCTCTCCACATCCCCACCAAAATGTTTATTCTCATTCTTCGTGATGTATGCCATTCTCTGGGGTGTGAGGTGTTATCTCATCATTGTTTTGATTTGCATCTCCCTGATGATTAGTGATGTGGAGCATTTTTTCATGTGTCTTTTGGCCATTTGTATTTCTTCTTTGTCCAAGTGTCTGTTCAATTGTTCTCCCCATTTTTTGATGGAATTAGATGTTTTTTCTTGTAAAGTTCGGTCAGTGCCTTGTATATTTTGGATATTAGCCCCTTATCTGATGAGTATTGGGTGAATAGTTTCTCCCACTCAGTGGGTGGCTCTTGTATCCTGGGTACTATTTCCTTTGAGGTGCAGAAGCTTCTCAGCTTAATATATTCCCATCTGTTAATCTCTGCTTTCATTTGCTTGGAGAGTGCAGTTTCCTCCTTGAAGATGCCTGTAGTCTCAATGTCCTGGAGTGTTTTGCCTATGTGCTGTTCTATATATCTTATGGTTTTGGGGCTGATACCGAGGTCTTTAATCAATTTGGATTTTACCTTTGTACATGATGTTAGCTGGGGGCCTAAGTTCAATTTTTTGCAAGTGGCTGTCCAATTGTGCCAACACCACTTGTTGAAGAGGCTTTCCCTGCTCCACTTAGGATTTCCTGCTCCTTTATCAAAAATTAGGTGATTGTATGTCTGGGGAACATTTTCTGAGTATTCAAGCCTATTCCACTGATCTGAGGGCCTGTCCTTACTCCAATACCATGCTGTTTTGGTAACTATTGCTTTGTAGTAAAGTTTAAATTTGGGAAAGTAATTCCTCCCATATTCTTTTTCCCAATGATTGCTTTAGCTATTCTAGGGTGTTTATTGTTCCAAACAAATTTCAAAAGTGCCTGATCCACCTCTTTGAAGAATGTCATGGGTATCTTTAGAGGGATCTCATTAAATTTGTATAATGCCTTCGGGAGTATTCCCATTTTGATTATGTAAATCCTGCCAATCCATGAGCAGGGTATGTGTTTCCATTTACACGTGTCCTCTCTTATTTCTTGGAGCAGAGTTTTATAGTTTTCTTTGTATAGGTCCTTCACATTTTTAGTCAACTTGATTTAAGATATTTGAGTGTGTAGCGATATTATGAATGGGGTTGTTTTCTTAATGTCCATTTCTTCCTTATTACTATTGGTGTATAAAAAGGCCATTGTTTTGTGTGTTAATTTTGTAGCCTGCCACCTTGCTATATGAGTCTATTGTTTCTAGAAGATTTTTGGTAGAGTCTTTAGGGTTTTCTAAGTAGAGTGTCATGTCATCTGCAAACAGTGAGAGCTTGACTTCTTCCTTTCCTATCTGGATTCCCTTGATATCTTTTTCTTGCCTAATCTTTATAACAAGTACTCCCAGTGCTATGTTGAATAGGAGTGTTGAGAGAGGACAGCCTTGTCTTGTACCAGAATTTAGAAGGAAGGCTTTTAGTTTTTCTCCATTGAGGATAATATTTGCCACTGGCTTATGGAGGATGGCCTGAACTATATTGAGAAAGGTACCTTCCATTCCCATCTTGCTGAGATTTTTGATCAAGAATGGCTGTTGGAGCTTACAAATGCTTTCTCTGCATCTATTGATATGATCATGTAGATTTTATGTTTCTTGTTATTGATGTTGTGTATTATGATGATAGATTTACGGATGTTAAACCATCCTTACATTCCTGGGATGAAACCTACTTGATCATAGTGTATGATCTTCTTAATGAGGCATTGAATCCAATTTGCCACGATTTTGTTGAGGATCTTTGCATCTGCATTCATCAGCGATATTGGTCTGTAATTTTCTTTTTTTGTATCATCTGTCTGGTTTATATATCAAGCTGATGTTGTCTTCATAAAATCTATTTGAAAGTGTTTCCGTTTGTTCAATTTCATGAAAGAGTCTTGCCAGGATTGGTAGTAGTTTCTCTTGGAAAGTTTGAAAGAATTCATTAGTGAATCCATCTTGGCCTGGGCTTTTGTTTTTGGGCAGACATTTGATTATCGTTTTAATTTCATCAATGGTGATGGTGTGTTTAGATATGCTACATCCTCTTCTTTCAGCTGTGGAAGATTATAAGAGTCCAAGAATTTGTCCATTTCTTCCAGGTTCTCAATTTTAGTGTCATACAGTTTCTCAAAGAAGTTCGTGATTATCCTTTGAATCTCTGTCATATCGGTAGTGATCTCTCCTTTTTCATTCCTAATACAAGTTATCAAGTTTCTCTCTCTCTTTCTTTGTTAGGTTTGCCAGTAGTCTATCAATCTTGTTTATTTTTTCGAAGAACCAACTTCTGCTTTTGTTGATCTTTTGGATTGTTTTTTGGGTTTCCACTTCGTTCATTTCTGCTCTCAGCTTTGTTATTTCCTTATATCTCCCCATTTTTGGGTCCTTTTGTTGAGCACTTTCTAGTTCTATTAGCTGTGTCATTAAGCTCCTAAGGTAAGTTACTTCTTCGTTCCTGATGTGTGCTTGCAAATCTATAAATTTTCCACTCAGTACTGCTTTTCCTGTGTCCCAAAAGTTCGGATAGTTTGTGTCTTTATGGTCATTTGTTTCCAGGAACCTTTTGATTTCCTCCTTGATTTCATCTTGGACCCACTGGTTATTGAGTATGAGACTGTTTAACTTCCAGGTGTTAAAGTTTTTCTTCTGAGTCCCTTTGGAATTCACAAATAATTTCAGAGCCTTGTGGTCAGCGAAGGTAGTCTGCAAAATTTCTATTCTCTTGATATTATGGAGGTATGTTTTATGTGCCAGCATGTAGTCTATCCTGGAGAATGTCCCATGCACTTTGGAGTAGAATGTGTATCCAGGTTTCTGGGGATGTAGTGTCCTATATATATCCACTAGGCCTCTTTCTTCCATTTCTCTCCTCAGGTCTAGTATATTCTTGTTGGGTTTCAGTCTGGTTGACCTATGCAGTATTGACAAACCTGTCTTGAGGTCTCCCACAATTATTTTGTTGTTATTGATATTATTTTTCAGATTTGTCAACAGTTGTATTAAATATTTTGCTGGCCCCTCATTCGGTGCATATAAGTTTAGGAGAGTTATTTCTTCCTGCTCTACATACCCCTTTATTAATACAAAATGTCCATCTTTGTCCCTTACAACCTTCCTGAGTATAAAGTTTGCATTATCTGATATTAGTATGGCCACTGCAGCTTTTCATGGGTGTTGTTTGCTTGGATAATATTTCTCCAGTCTTTTATTTTGAGTCTATGTTTGTTCTGGCTATTCAGGTGCATTTCTTGTAGGCAGCAGAAGGTTGGATTAAGTTTTTTGATCCATTTAGCCACTCTGTGTCTCTTAACTGGTGCATTTAGTCCATTGACGTTGAGAGCAAGAATTGTCCTGGGATTTAATGCCATTTTTATATTGAAATTTTGTTTGTCTTTTAGTTAGACTTGTCTTAAATTAGGTCATTCAGTTTTTCTCTTAAGACTGGTTTTGATTCTGTAAAGTTTCTGAGCTGTTTTTTTTTTCTGTGAAACCTTGTATTCTTTTGTCAAACCGGAAAGTGAGTTTTGCTGGGTACAATATACTAGGTGAAGCATTCATTTCATTCAGTCTTGTCACAATATCCCACCACTGCTTTCTGGCATTGAGTGTTTCTGGTGACAGGTGTGCTGTAAATCTCAAGGATGCTTGCTTAAATGTAATTTCCCCTTTTGATCTTGCTGTTTTCAAAATTCTGTCTCTATCTGTGGGATTTGTCATTGTGACTAGGATGTGTCTTGGGGTGGTTTTTCTGGGGTCTCTTTTGGTTGGTTGGTCGATCATGCAGTATTTGATTACATATATTCTTTAGCTCTGGAAGTTTCTCTTTTATAATGTTCTTGACCGTTGATTCTTCCTGGAATTTTTCTTCCTGGGTCTCTTGGACTTCAATGATTCTTAAGTTGTTTCTGTTGAGCTTATCATAGACTTGTATTTTCATTTGTTCCCATTCTTTGACTAATTTTTCCATTGTCTGCTCATTTGCTTTAAGTTTTTTTTCCAATCTCTACTGCTGTATGGAATTGTTATGTATCTCATCTTCCACAGCACCAAGTCTATTCTCAGCTTCTGATACCCTGTCCCAGAGCTTATCCATTTTGTCACTCACTTCTTTTATTGACTTTTTCAGGCCTGTTAGTTGACATGTTATTTCAGTTTGGAGTTTTGCGATTTCTGTCTTCATATTTTCTTGGTTCTTATTAGTGTTCTGTTCAACTCAATCCATGGTTTCTTTGAGTTCTTTGAGCATCTTTCATATTGCTAGTCTAAAGTCCTTATCTGAGAGGTTGATTAGTTGGTTGGTCATTATCTGGTCATCAGAATTGTCATCTTCATTCTCTATGTCTGATGCTGGCCTGCTTTGTTTTCCCATTGTCACACTTGTATTGTGGGTTTTTCTATGTGTTGTGGTGGTATTCATTGGCTAAATGATGCAGGCAGCACACTCCTCTGGCTCGGCCCTTTCTGGATGGGCCGACTTGCCTCTAAGGGAGGGGAGTCCTCTGTGGATGAAGCCTCACACAGGATCAAATCTTAGGCCCGAGCAAGCAGCAGAGAAGATCGTCCGAAGAGAAATGCTTGCTTCTGTCATCCAGCACATTTCTTAGTGTGATTTTTTTCTTCTTGTTGCGATGATATTCTTTTCTTAGAAAGCGCGCATGGCAGCGAAGTGGAGCAGAAGTGCTCTGCTGGAGCCTCTTTTCGGCCCACTCCCAAGAGGTTCACGCAAGAGGACAGTAGACAGACACACACAGGCAGCACTCACAGTTTTTCACAGTCGGGCCCCACTGGAAAAGAGTAGTTTCATGGATTTTCCCAGCCTGACATCACAAACAGGAGACCCGGCTTCTGCAAAGCATAGCCAGTTTCCACGTTATGGAGTCCCACCCTGGAATTGGCCTCTGGGAGAGCGAGTTTCCTGGAGCCTCTTTTCGGCCCACTCCCAAGAGGTTCACGCAAGAGGACAGTAGACAGACACACACAGGCAGCACTCACAGTTTTTCACAGTCGGGCCCCACTGGGCAGGCATAGTTTCCTTTTTTCTAAAATTCTGTCAGTTGTATATTTTGGAGATTAGCCCCTTATCTGATGGGTCTTGGGTGAATAGTTTCTCCCACTCAGCTGGTGGCTCTTGTATCCAGGGCACTATTTCCTTCGAGGTGCAGAAACTTCTCAGCTTAATATATCCCATCTGTTAATCTCTGCTTTCACTTGTTTGGAAAGTGTAGTTTCCTCTTTGAAGATGCCTTTAGTCTCAATGTCCTGAAGTTTTTTTACCTACATGTTGTTCTGTGTACCTTATGGTATCAGGTCTGAAAACGAGGTTTTTAATCCAATTGGATCTTACCTTCATACATGATGATAGCTTGGGGTCTAAGTTTGCTTTTCTGCAAGTGGCTAGCCAGTTGTGCCAACAGCACTTGTTGAAGAGGCATTCTTTGCTCCATTTAGAATTTCTTGCTGCTTTATCAAATATTAGGTGATTGTATGTATTTTCTGAGTACTCAAGCCTATTTCACTGACCTGAGGGTCTGTCTTTATTCCAATATCATGCTGTTTTGATAACTATTGCTTTGTTATACTGTTTAAAGTTGGGGAAAGTAATGCCTCCTACATCACAAAGAACGTGAGCAAGCAATGCTGGTGGGGATGTGGAGAGAAAGGAACTCTTATTCACTGCTGGAGGAAATGTCATCTAGTCCAACCTTTATGGAAAGTGATATGGAGATTTCTCCAAAACCTGAAAAATTGAGTTCCTTTATAATCCAGTTATACTACTTCTAAGGTTATGCCCAAGAAGCACAAAAATACAAATCGAAAATCCCTTCCTCAAACTTATATTGACTGACATGCTATTTACGTTAGCCACACTCTGGAAACAACCAAGATGCCCTTAAACAGATGAATGGCCAAAGAAACGGTGGTACATATACACAATAGAATATAATGCATTCATCAGAAAAGATGAAGTCATAAAAATTTCTTATACATGGATTTACATGGAATATATTATGCTGAGTGAAATAAGTTAGAGGGGGAGATATAGATGCAGAATAGTCTCACTCAGCTATGGGTTTTAAGAAAAATAAAAGACATTTTTGCAATAATCCTCAGAGACAATGAGAGGAGAGTTGGAAAGTCTAGCTCATGACATGAAGCTCACCACAAAGAGTGGTGTGTGCAGTTAGAGAAATAACTACACTGAGAACTATAACAATGTGAATGAATGAGGGAATTGGAAAGCCTGTCTAGAGATAAGTTGGGAGGGGGAGGGAGATTTGGGACATTGGTGGTGGGAATTTTGCAATGGTGAAAGGGGGTGTTCTTTACATGACTGACACCAACTACAATCGTATTCATAATCAAGGCTTTTAAATAAAGATATTAGTAGAAAAAGAAGGGAAACTGGGGTCTCCGGTGGTGAAAATGTGCACTAGTAAAGGGTTTTTTACATTATATGACTAAAACTCAATCATGAACAACTTTGTAGCTGTGAAAAAATAAACACAACTGTATTATGAAAGGAATTAAAAATAATAAATTACAAGTATTAACAGAATATTAACAGAACAATGTTATAGTTGTCTTAATTAATCACTGATTTCTTTGGTTGTCTAAGGATATTCTAATAAAGAACCTGGTTGTCGGGATATCTCTGATACAGAACCTGGTTGTTGGGGCTGTTACTCTGTCTTAGACTTTTGGTTGTTAAGGGAGCTTTTTTTCAAGCTCACTCAAACACTACTTTCTTATTCCTGGAGGGCAATATGGTTTGGTTTTATTTCTGAGTTACTTCTTTCTCTGCTTCAGCCAGGAGTGGAAAAGTACACTTTACTAGGGTTTTGGGCTTGTATTAGTCTAGAGTTCCTTATCATGGACTTAGGGTGAGAATACTGGTCCTTACAGGAAGGAAAGGTGTATCCATATTTGAAGAGAGGTACAACTAATTTGTTTTCTTCTAGTATACCCTGCTTGGAATTCATTAAGTTTCTTATATTTTTTATTTCTTCAATTATTCTTTCTGCCCTTTTCTTCCCTTATTCTGGTATTCCCATTACATGTATGTTGATGCATACAGAACCCTATTCAATTTTTAATTTTTTAGTGAATCACCATGATTTACAGTTACAAAATTGTTGCAAGTCAGCCCCTGAAGAGGTTGACTGATTGAGAGATGGAGGATGAGGTCTTTCCCCTTCAGCTTGGAGCACACATCTGCCACCCTGTCTAGCCAATGGTTCTGAGGTGAAACGGTGGGTAAACATCTCACAGACAGTCAGGCTTGTGGAAATATTAGCTTTATTCGGTGGACAAGACTGAAGTCCAAAGACTCAGCCTCAGTTCCAGCAAAAAGCCCCCCGCCTTCCACAGACCCTTGTCTTTATCTCCCAGAATCAGGTACCACCCAATGGTGGGATCAGATACCACCCAATGGTGGAAGCAGAATCAGGTACTACCCTAGGGTGGGGGCAGAATGCCAGGTCACACCCTAGGGTAGGGCACAATCACCAATCAGGTTAGGTCAGTAACATAATAATCCCCTAAAATATTTACATACACAACAATTCCCCCGTTTGTTTTTAGTAAACAAACAATATTGTCTACAATTATTAAAGGAATAACTAGTCAATAATAAAAGAGTGGCTTTTGCATAAGCACATCAGAAGAAAATATAAAGAAAAACTTCTAACCTAAACACAGGATGCCTTCTCTTAATATAAATGACTATACGCTTTTGCAATCCTGACTCTGCCTTTAGCCAACGGCAGGTAATATTTCCATAGCAACAACATAATAAAGTGAAAATTAACATACTAGCCTTTTTCAAAAATATAACATTTCTGCAAAATATACTATACACCTGTAACTTAAAATTTTCTTAATGCTTTTCTACCAAGCAGTATCCTGGAACTTTCATGTTCCTATACCTATTAAACTATTTTGGGGGAACTTTCTGTTCCTATTAAACTTCCCTACACACAAATACTATAGCATAAATACAGAACATACCAGAGCATACATTTTGTAAACAGACTAATACATTAAAATACACAGTAAAACATTTTTCAATTGAAAATATTAACTATGGAAAACAATAAAACACATTAAATTGGCAAGAACCTGACTTAATCAAGAGATACACCTGAATCAAAGTTAAATGCGACAGTTTTTCAATTAGATTGTTCATTTGGGCTTTACTGTTATTTCTCCCATTTTTTAACTAATTTTTTACACCACTAACTAGAACTTACCCCATCACCAATATGAGTAAAATATGTGGCTACCCACTTAATCCCTTCACAAAATTATTCATTATTGAGTTTCATGTGTACAAATTTCCAACACCAATTCCTTCACCAATATCCAATTCCTTGCTGCAATGTCCCTAATTTTTATCCTACCCCTCAGTCTGCCTTTATGGTAGGCCTTTTCTATCTCATTTCAGCACCACATCCTTCTCCACAATAACTTCTTCCTTCCAGCATTGTCATATTGTTCCCTTCCCTGACTATCCCCCTCCCCAGTTGTAAGCTTCTTATTTCTCATGCCCTTGGTTTTCGTGTCCTTAGATTCTATAGCTTTAGTGTTTTTATTATTTCTCTATGCTGGTTATTTATAGTCCATACATAGAGAAATTATGCTGCACTATTCCTTTCCATGTAATGTCTACTTGCCATGATACTCTCAAGATACATCCACATAGCAGCAAATTGCATGACTTTATATTTTCTTATAGCTAAATAATTGTGTACCGAAGTTTTTAAAACTAGTTTTATGTTCTTGGGCACTTGCATTGTTAGTCTTCTCAATTTTTTTTTGGTTTTTGGGCCACACCCGGCGGTGCTCAGGGGTTACTCCTGGCTGTCTGCTCAGAAATAGCTCCTGGCAGGCATAGGGGACCATATGGGACACCTGGATTCGAACCAACCACCTTTGCTTCTGGATCGGCTGCTTGCAAGGCAAACGCCACTGTGCTATCTCTCCGGGCCCAGTCTTCTCAATTTTAACTTTCATTTTTCATAGTGTTCTGTTCAAGACTGAGTAATTTCAATTAACTTATAGTATTTTCAGGTTTTAGATTCTTCATGCTTAAATTGTTTTAAGCCTTCTAATAAATTTTATTATAGTTATTTATTTCAACATTATAGTTATACATGTATTATGACCAACTATGTCAACTATGTGATGCATTTTATTTAAATTAATTAAAATAATCACTGCGGGTTAGAGTGGTGGCACAGGGCATAAGTCGTCTGTATGCCTTGTGCGTACTAGCCTAAGACGGACCATGGTTCAATCCCCTGGCATTTCTTATGTTCCCCCAAGCCAGGAGTGATTTCTGAGCACATAGCCAGGAGTAACTCCTGAGTGTCACCAGGTGTGGCCAAAAAAAAAATCACTGAATTTTTATGTTTAAAATTTGCGCTTATATGATATGTAAAATTTAATTTATTAAATATGCTTAAATATAAAGACAACTATGATCATCTAAGGCCATACATAAATAAAACACTAGTAACTGTATGACATACCCTAGAACAGTTTACTTTTACTGTGAAGAACATATGCACAGTCTGAAGGAATAAAATTAATGTTTAGAGGCAAAATTCTGACTTCAATAAATCAAAAGATTTCATTGAGGTCAAGAGGGTCACAGTTCTATATTTGACACACAAGAGAATTGGGGTAGATGCAAACATGCAATTACTGTATCTTCTATTTCTAAGGTATAAGACAACTTTACTTCAATCCACAGCACTCCATCTGATTCGCTGAGGAGAACTCAATGACTGCTGAGCACAGAACAAGGAGTAAGCCTAAAAGTAGTCAGGTGTAGACAAAAACAGACAATCAAACAAAATTAAACAATAGTACTCTTGAGAAAATCTTTGTTTTAAAAATAGTTTCCAATGTTAGGTATCAGATCGCATTATGGATAGAAGAATAGTAAATATAAGAGTTTAAGGGAGATATATTGGGAGCCACTCATTTTCTGCACTGAAAACAGGAACCATGAGACTCATTTTAATGACAACTCTCATCACATACATGCCCACAACAAATTAATAGTCAATTTAAAACTCTAATATTCACAATTGTAATTTACTAAATGCATTGTATACGAGGCATTGTATCAAGCTTAATTACTTTAATAAACAGGATTCTTTGAGCTAGGGCCATATTTATTTCCACTTTATAGAAAAGGAATATAACTGAAATCCAAATAGATTATGCAACTTGCTCATGACAATGCAGTGGGTAATCATGAAACCGAGTTTCTTTTCTATATGGCCACATCCTCAATTCCTATTCTTGATGGCAGTATTTTTTTATTTCATTTTTAACTGTCTCTTAAAAAGGAAATGAATTATAAATCACAACTCAGGATATATAGCTATATATAAATTTTAAGAAATAATGACTTTACTACATGTAATGCACATTTATTTTTAATAATTTACTGTTTATTTAGAGTAAATAATATATTATTTGGTATAATAGCTATGATATTAGTATATGTATCTTATTCCTTCTCTGTATGTGACTTCTTTAATAAAATGTTTATTAATCCCTTTTTTCTATTTTTGAATAGGGTTAGATATTTTTCTTGTCAAGCTCTAGTGCCTTACATATCTTAGACATTAACCCTTTATAAGATGGATTTAGGGTGAAAAGTTGCTCCAAGTACATGGAAAGTCTTTGTATACTGGTAACCACTTTATTTGAATTACAGAAGTTTCTTAGTTTAATGTAGTCCCATTTTCTTATTGTTGCTTCTATTTATTTGCTTAGTAACTGGTGTTTCCTCCTTAAAGATACCTTGATCTTCGATGTCATAGATTGTCTTACTTCTGTTTTCCTCTTACCTCATAGATTCAGATCTAATATCAAAGTTTTTAATTTATTTTTATTGGTTTTTTTATGCATGGTGTTAAAGAGAGGACATAAATGCACATGAAGAGTTTGAAAAAGACTAGCAGTAGGTCCTCTTTGAAGATCTTAAATAATCCACTAGTGATGCATATGAGCCTGCCCTTTTGTTTTAGAGAAACCTTTTGTTTACTATTTAAAGTTATTTAATATTGAAATGTCTGTTCAGTTATTCCAAATCATGATTCAAACTTTGGGAGTTATCCAAAAATTTATATCTAATAATTTATCCATTTTTTCTAGGTTCTCCTGTTTTGTGGCATACATATTCTCAAAGTAGTCTCTGATTATTCTTTAAATTTCTGTATGTTTCCACTTTTTAATATTTTTTGTCAATAACACTAACCAATCTCACAAATATTAGTGATATATTCCACAACCAATCAAAATTTTATTGAATAGCACTACTCACAAAACTCACATATCATAGTGCAATCAGACTCTGTAGAGAGACTTTCAAGATCTCTATAGGAATGCCCATCAAAGTCAATTTGCTGTCAGTCTTGTCACTCACCTCATCTATAAAATTCTTTACTTGAAAAAAGAGGAATCAAAGAGTCTATGAATTATCCAGAAAATAACCCACACTTAAGGATAACTTAAGCCATAACCTGTTCATGAGGAATACAGAAAGAGAAGAAAGCAATTTGCCTGAATAGAATATATGATGACAAAATTTTTAGCAACACACTCATGACCAGGTATTCTAAGGAAAATTTCAAAATTTATTATAATCAAACCGTTATTATAGTTTAGTAGAAAAAAATTACCTTGGTTTAACTACCTTGACATCTTACAGGGAACAATGAGATTTCAAACCAGTCTATTTTATCATATTATTTATATCTTTTACCCACATCAACAACATAAGACACAGATCCCAAATTCAGAGACTTCAAAAATGTTTTCTCCAATATGTAATTAAAAGTAAAATTTGGTGAAAATTTCCTCCCAAAGAATTTCTGCCTATATTTATTTAAATGAATATGAATATAGGGTTGTTTTTGGTATTTATCTTGTGCTTAATTGTAGCCAATTCTTTCCTTTTCCATTAACCTTGGTATTCTAGCAGAATGCCCTACAATTCTTTTCTCCACAAAGTTGCTTCTATTTGCTTAGGTTTTCTGCAAATGTAAGCACTTGGACTAACCACAGATGTGACGAGGGGATTAAGGATGCCCTTAATGAAGGTTTTAATTATGTGTGTTTTCAGTTGTTTTCTTGATCAGGGATATTATATTGAAAGATTTATCGCTGTTTACTTCAGAAGAGAGACTGCATTGTGGAGATTCTATTACTGAGATTGTTTAAAAAATCTTTTCCTTCTGCCTTTAAATATTTCACTCTTAACTGAACTCCTTTGTAAAGTCCCTACTTCAAAGTAGACTTTTAAAATATGTGTGTCTGCAAGGCACCTTAGATCTAATATTTTCGAATGAAAACTTCTAACAGCCAGACACCATGACACCCCAACTGTTTCTCTCCACATCACATTTCTCTATTATCAGAAAAATTTACCCCTTCTTTCTTATCACTTCAGACTTAATCCCAGATACTATGCTAAACTTTTTCTTTCTATTATCAACTCATATTATAAAGAAATTCTGAAGAAGCACTAGAATTTTGTTTTCTAGATAGAAAATCTACTAATTTTACATTATTTCTCTGCTCCTGTGGCATTATTTCTCTGCTCCTCCCATTTGAACCCATTTTGAGAGCTGTTGAACTACTGTCTGTTTCTGAGTTTGCATCCTTTCCATACTTCCCCAGAATTAGACAATGTTTCAAATATTTTAATTAAATCATATCACTTATATGCATAAAATCCAAAATATATTTTCTTGGCAGGAAAGTCAAAACCAGCTATTCTCTTGGTCATCTTTATCAGTGCTTAGAGATCACTCCTGGCAGTAATTAAGGGACCATATGTGGTACAGGCGATTCAACTGTCATTGTAGCCCGATACAAGGCTGAATCCCTATGCTATATCTCCAGTTCAAAATTCTAAACAGATTTTCATCATAGTTAGAATAATATTCTTCTTCTACCACATGTTGTACAGGTTTCCCTTTAGTGACAGTCATCATCTAGCCATTAATTCCTTTACACTACCCCTTTACCTTTTTATATTACATTTGATTTACACTGGATTTCTCACTCCATTTTGCCAGAATCATGCCAAATAAAGAAAATTGTGAAAATTGTTGCCATTGTCTGGAAGAGGGTTATCCCATATCTTTCCATGGATCTCCAGGAAGAATCAACTGTCAAAGACATTAACTAAGAAATACTCCCAGAGTTAAAGACTACATGCAATCAAATCCTGCATGCCCTTTAAAGTACCAGCTAAAAGAGATCCAAAGAAAAACACCCCAAGACACATCCTCATACAATGACAAATCCCACAGATAGAGATAGAATACTGAAAGCAGCAAGATCAAAAAGGAAAATTAATATTAAATCTTTGATAAGTCTTTCATAATTACCTCATCAAATATTGTCTACTTCCAACTCTATGGCACTATAGTGTTTCATTTATTTAAAACTCATCACTCTTCTCAGTAGTTCTTATTTTAAGTGTTTTTTATCAGTTTTCTGTGTCTCTATTAGAATGTAATTACCTAGGAAGCAGTAGTCAGTTTCTCTCTTATTCAGTGCTGCATCATATTACCTAGAAGAGTGCTTAAAACTTAAGAGCATTCAATTCATAAAGAACAAATAGGTATGCTGCACTATTTATAATTTTCTTATATATACACTAAACTAAAATAATACAAGCATAAATAAAATTCCTAAGTATCCCAGTTTCTAAGACACATTTTAATCATTTAAATATATTAAACAAAAATTACCTCCAAAATTAAATATATCTAGTTTACACTGTCTAATTTATGTTCCTTATGACAATTTATTAATTGCAATAGTACTTGCTGAGCAATTACCAAAGTACACACATTATTCTAGTGTATGACTATACAAGAAATTTTATTTTTTTAAAAATTGGTAAAATTTTATACACAATGCAAACAATAAGTTAAATTATGTTTTTAAAAATATGACTATTGACTCTAAACTGAAGTTCCTGCCAGTGATCCTGCCTGCTTCAGAGCTGCCTGAGACTGGATATCATCTGTGTTTTTGCCAGCGATCCTGCCTGCTTCAGAGGTGGGTCTGGATGTACACACATGGATTCCTGCTGGTTTCTGCCAGGAGTCAGAAGGGTGCAGAAGCTATCTTAAGTCATGCTCTTTTCAGCTGCCTGAGACTGGATTTCATCAGCATTTTTGCCGGTGATCCTGCCTGCTTCAGAGGTGGGTAGGGATGTACACACACTGATTCCTGCTGGTTTCTTATGGGTGTCAGAAGGGCACAGAGCCATCTTGGGCCATAGTGCTTTCAGCCGCCTGAGACTGGATTTCATAAGCATTCCTGCAGGCGATCCTGCCTACTACAGAGAGTTCTTGGCTGGATCTGCCCTCCTCATGTCCCTAGGATGACCCTGAGGACTTGAAGGGAACTCTTTGCTTTGCTAGTCTGTCTTCCCTGAATATTTGAAGCTCTACTCAAAGGCCTAGGAAGCACACCCCCCAAATTAACTGTAATCTAGAGGCCACATAAGAGCAGGGTCACTCTGCGTCATGGCCAACACACTCTTTCTAACCAATGAACCCCACCACAACACGCAGGAAAAACCACACTACAAGTGTGACAATAGGAAAACCTCACAGGCAAACACCATGAACAGAGAATGAAGATGAAAGCTCAGACGACCTAATAAATTCCAACCACCTGATTAACCTCTCAGATAAGAAAGTTAAAATAGCAATAGGGAAGATGTTTGTAGAACTCAAAGAAAGCATAGATCAATCTGAACAGAACACAAAGACAGAAATCAGAAAACTCCAAACTTAAATAACAGATCTAAAAAACATGGTAGCTCAACTGAAAACCTCAATAGATGGCCTCACCAGCAGGGTATCAGCAGCTGAGGAGAGAATCAAAGTACTGGAAGATGTGATGCAGAAAAACTCAACACAGTAGAAGAAATTGGAAAAGAATATTAAGACAAACAAAGAGACAATGGACAAAGTACACAAGGAATGCTAACAGATGAAAATAGAAGATCTGCCAGTAGGAGATCTCCAGAAGGATCAACTGTCAAAGACATCATCAAAGAGATACTCTCAGAGTTAAAGACTACATGCAATCAAATCCTGCATGTTCGAAGAGTACCAGCTAAAAGAGACCCAAAGAAAAACACCCCAAGACACATCCTCATTACAATGACAAATCCCACAGATAAAGATAGAATACTGAAAGAAGCAAGATCAAAAAGGGAAATTACATTCAAAGGAGCATCCCTAATACTTACAGCAGACATGTCACAAGAAAATCTCAAGGCCAGAAGACAGTGGTGAAATATTGTGACAAGACTGAATGAAATGGATGCATCACCGAGAATACTACACCCAGCCCAACTCACATTCAGGTTTGAAGAAAGAATACATAGCATCATGAATAAACAACAGCTCAGAAACTTCACAGATGAAAAACCAGCCTTAAAGGAAAAACTGACAGGTCTACTCTAAGACAAGAGACCAACAAACACAGCAAAATTATCTACAAAGATGACATTAATCCTATGACAATGATCTCTTTCAATGTCAATGGACTAAATTCACCAATAAAAAGACACAGAGTGGCAAAATGGGTCAAAAAGATGAATCCAACCTTCTGCTGCCTATAAGAAACACATCTGAATAGTCAGAACAAACATAGTCAAAGTAAAGGTTGGAGGAAAATCATCCAAGAAAACAACACCCTTAAAAAAGCTGGGGTTGCCATATTAATATCTGATGACAGCAACTTTATAGTCAGAAAAGTGGTAAGGGACAAAGATGGACACTATTTACTAATCAAGAGATATGTGCAACAGGAACAAATCAAACTATTAAACATATATGCACTCAATGAGAGACCAGCAAATTATTTAATACAGTTACTGACAAATCTGAAAGAAGAAATCAATAATAAAACAATAATTGTGTGAGACCTCAACACGGCACTATCAACACTTGATAGATCAATCAGAAGAAAACCCAACAAAAACATACTAACACTGAAAACAGTAATGAAAGGAAAAAGACTAGTAGATATATATAGGACACTCCATCCAAAAAAAACCAGGATATACATTCTTCTCCAATGTACATGGGTCGTTCTCCAGGATAGACTACATATTGACACATAAACCATACCTCCATAAAATCAAGAGGATAGAAATCTTGCAGGCTACCTTTGCTGACCACAAGATTCTGAAATTAGATGTGAACTACAAAGCCACACAGAAGAAAAACTTTAATAATTGGAAATTAAACACCCTGCTACTGAACATTTGTTCAGTGGGTCTCACATGAAATCAAAGAGGAAATAAAAACATTCCTAAACAAATGATAATGAACACACAAACTCCATAATCTATGGGACACAGCAAAAGCAGTCCTGAGAGGAAAATTTATAGCTCTACAAGGACACATCTGAAAGGAAGAAGGGGCATACCTGAATAACTTGATATTGCAGCTCAAAAATATGAAAATGTCCAACAAAAGGAACTAAAAATAGGGAGACAGAAGGAAATACCAAAGCTGAAAGAAGAAACAATGATGTGGAAAACCAAAAAACAATCCAAAGGATCAACGAAAGCAGAAGTTGGTTCTTTGAAAAAATAAGGAAGATTGATAGACCATTGGCAAAACTCATAAAGAGAGAGAGAAATCTGATAACCCGTATTAGAAATGAAAAGGGGAGGTCATGACAGAAATTGCAGAGATCCAAAGGGTAATCAGAAACTACTTTGAGAAACTTTATGCTACTAAACATGAGAACCTAGAGGAAATGGAAAAATTCTTGGACACACAACTTTCCACATTTAAGTAAGGAGGATATAGCATATCTAAACACACCCATCATTATTGAGGAAGTTGAAACTCTAATCAAACATCTGCCCAAAAAGAAAAGCCCAGGCCCAGATGGATTTCCTAATGCTTTTCTTCAAATCTATCAAGAGGAGCTACTACCAATCCTAGACAGGCTCTTCCATGATTGAAAAAACGGGAACACTCCCAAACAGCTTTTATGAAGCCAACATCTCCTTGATAACAAAACCAAAAAAGAAAATTACAGACCAATATCCCTGATGAATGCTGATGCAAAGATTTTCAACAAAATCCTGGCAAATAGGATCCAATGTATCATCAAGAAGATCATACACTACGACCAAGTAGGTTTCATCCCAAAAATACAAGGATGATTTAACATCCATAAATCTATCAACATCATACACAACATCAACAAGCAGAAAAATAAAAATCACATGATCATATAAATAAACACAGAGAAAGCATTTGATAATGTCCAACCCCCATTCTTGATCAAAATTCTCAGCAAGATGGGAATGGAAGGAACCTTTCTCAATCTAGTTGAAGCCATCTACCACAAGCCAATGGCAAATATTATCCTCAATGGAGAAAAATTAAAAGCCTTTGCTCTAAATTCTGGTACAAGACAAGGCTGTCCGTTCTCACCACTCCTCTTCAACATAGTACTGGAAGTTCTTGCTATAGCGATCAGGCAAGAAAAAGATAGCAAAGGAATCCAGATAGGAAAGGAAGAAGTCAAGCTCTCATTGTTTGCAGATGACATGATACTCTACTTAGAAAACCCTAAAGACTCTACAAAAAGCTTCTAGAAACAACAGACTCATATAGCAAGGTGGCAGGCTACAAAATTAACACACAGAAATCAATGGCCTTTTTATACACCAATTATGATAGGGAAGAGAATGAAGTCATGATGTCAATCCCATTCACAATAGTGCCACACAAACTCAAATATCTTGGAGTCAACTTGACCAAAGACGTGAAGGATTTTATACAAAGAAAACTGTAAAGCCCTGCTCCAAGAAATAAGAGAGGACACACGGAAATGGAAAGACATACCCTGCTCATGGATTGGCAGGATTAACATCATTAAAATGGCAATACTTCCCAAAGCATTTTACAGATTTAATGCGATCCCTTTAAAAATACCCATGATATTGTTCAAATAAGTGGATCAAACACTTATAAAATTCATCTGGAACAATAAACACCCTCGAATAGCTAAAGCACTCCTAAGAAAAAGAAAAATGGGAGGTATTACTTTCCCAAACTTTAAACTGTACTACAAAGGAACAATTATCAAAACAGCATGGTAGTGGAAAAAAGACAGTCCCTCAGATCAGTGAAATAGGCTTGAGTTCTCAGACAATGTTCCCCAGACATACTATCACCTAATTTTTGACAGAAGCAAAAAATCTTAAGTGGAGCAGGGAAAACCTCTTCAACAAGTGGTGCTGGCAGAACTGGTTAGCCACTTGCAAAAAGCGAACATAGACCCCCAGTTAACATCATGTACGAAGGTAAAATCCAAATGGATTAAAGACCTTGATATCAGACCTGATACCATAAGGTATAAAGAACAGCATGTCGATAAAACACTCCATAACATTGAGAGTAAAGGCATCTTCAAGGAGGAAACTGCACTTTCCAAACAAGTGGAAGCAGAGATCAACAGATGGAAATACATTAAGCTGAGAAGCTTCTGCACCTCAAAAGAAATAGTGCCCAGGATACAAGAGCCATCCAACGAATGGGAGAAACTATTCACCCAACACCCATCAGATAAGGGGCTAATATACAAAATATACAGGGCACTGACAGACTTTACAAGAAAAAACATCAAATCCCATCAAAAAATGGGGAGAAGTAATGTACAGACACTTTGATAAAGAGGAAATACAAATGGCCAAAAGGCACATGAAAAAAATGCTCCTTGTCACTAATCATCAGGGAGATGCAAATCAAAACAATGATGAGATACATCTCACACCACAAAGATTGACATACATCACAAAGAATGAGAACAATCAGTGCTGGCAGGGATGTGGAGAGAAAGGAACTCCTATTTACTGTTGGTGGGGATGCCGTCTAGTCCAACCTCTATGGAAAGAGATACGGAGATTCCTCCAAAATCTGGAAATTGAGCTCCCATTCGACCCAGCTATTCCACTCCTAGGGATATACCCTAAGAACACAAGAATACAATACAAAACCCCTTCCTCACATCTATATTTATTGCAGCACTATTCACAATAGCCAGGCTCTGGAAACAACCAAGATAACACAAGAGTACAATACAAAACCCCTTCCTCACACCTATATTTATTGCAGCACTATTCACAATAGCCAGGCTCTGGAAACAACCAAGATGCCCTTCAATAGACGAATGGCTAAAGAAACTGTGGTACATATATACAATGAAATATTATGCAGCCTTCAGGAGAGATTAAGTCATAAAATTTTCCTATACATGGATGTACATGGAATCTATCATGCTGAGTGAAATAAGTCAGAGGGAGAGAGAGATGCAGAATAGACTCACTCATCTATGGATTTTAAGAAAAATAAATGTCATTTTTGCAACAATCCTCAAAGACAATGAGAGGAGGGCTGGAACTTCCAGCTCACTCCATGAAGCTCACCACAAAGAGTGGTGAGTGCAGTTATAGAAATAACTACATAGAGAACTACCATAATCATGTGAATGAATGAGGGAACTGGAAAGCCTGTCTGGAGTACAGGTGGGGGTGTGTTGGGATGGAGGGAGAATTGGGACATTGGTGGTGGGAATGTTGCACTGGTGAAGGGGGTGTTTTTTACATGACTAAAACCTAATCACATTTATATATGTAATCAAGATGTTTAAATAAAGGAAAAACATACCTTCTATATAATACTAAATGTTGTCAAAGTATGTTGTTTTTTTTCCTAATATTCAATATTCACTTCATTATCTCATTTTTCAGAATTCAAAGAATTTATCACTTTTTTCCAAACAAATACTTTTTTTTTTTTTTTTTTTTTTTTGGTTTTTGGGCCACACACGGTAACGCTCAGGGGTTACTCCTGGCTATGCGCTCAGAAGTTGCTCCTGGCTTGGGGGACCATATGGGACGCCGGGGGATCGAACTGTGGTCCGTCCAAGGCTAGCGCAGGCAAGGCAGGCACCTTACCTCTTGCGCCACCGCCCGGCCCCCCAAACAAATACTTTTATGGATGGTATCGATCTTACTAGTTTAAACATTTTTAATTTCTGCTATTATATCTTACACTTTTATTATTCCTTGTTAAAGTAAAATGTATTAACAGTAAATTAAGTTCAAACTTACATTTGATATCCTTTCTCACAAATGTTATTTATTAAATAGTATGAAAATTTTTTACTTTCTTTAAAAGTAATGAATCTTCTCTGTCTGGAATTTGCATAAAGGATTTGATATTTTATTATCTGAGGGTACGGTATAAGCCTAGTATGAATTGAATTCTGGTATGATTCCTGGCAGTCCATGCTCATCCAGCATCAACATTGAAATCCTGTAGAAAGACCTTTGACCACTACTGATATTTAGAGGTCACTATTACTGCTGCTGCAGAGGATAAATTAATCCACAATACTGGGCTTGACAGCCATTCACTTTTTAACTCAGGCATTGGACTATGGCCAGGTTGACCAATACTCCCTGCAGGGTTTATGGACCTCCTGGTTACAGCTTGAGAGACTTTACTCTTCAACAATGTTTTTTTAAATGGTGTGGAATGACAGCACAACAGGCAGAGCATTAGCCTTTCTTGCAGTTGATGGGTGATAAGACTTTGTTGTTTATCTAGACATTTATAATGAACATATTCTTATCTCTCTTATGTGTCAATCCACTATTATAGTATTGATATGAAGTTTATATTGTACATAAACATATACTTGTGAATGCAAGCATATGAAATTACATTGTACACGTTTATATATTTTGTACTATCATATTGTAGCACCAGATATTTTGTTTAATCAAATGTTATTTCTATTAATACTAAAAATAAGTTGTATTTATGAAAACATTTTGTTCTTATGTATATTTCATTTTTATTGGTAACTAATATGTCTTGTGGATATAATTGAGGGCAGATTATATATCTACAGATTGATGTTTCTTGTGAACAATATATTGAAATTACTTAGTTATTCAGAGTGTGGTAACATGGGATAAAATTTTGATAGCATTCTTGTAACTATTTGAAAAAAAGACAAATATTCAAAGATAAAAAAAAGAAATAGGCAACTGCACACCTTAGATTTTTATTATAGACACCATTTATTGATTATATATTTTAAAAATTAGTTTTCATTTTTTAAAGCAAGCTAGCTTTGACTACATGGTCCACATCTTCAGTTAGCTTCCAGGAAAGAAATCTGGATGCTTGAGACATAGTTAATGATATACCATGGGGGTAGACTATTCTTACAGAGGCCACTAACATATTGGTAAGTACTCTTTATTAGAAAATTATTATTTTTCTAAGAATGCTCCATGCATAATCTAACCCCGGAAGTTTTTATATAGCATGGCCTAGACCTGGAAAATTTTAGCCTTACATGTTGGCCTCATGTTTTTCTTTTAAGAGCTCTGACCCATTCCACAAGGGTCAGACCTTCAACTGTGACCTACTAGTAGATCTACACAGTCTGTCTACATGAGAATGAGTGTGTGTCTGTGTGTGTGTGCGGTGGTGGACTCCTCTATGTTTGTCTAATCTGTATTGCATGTAATTCCTGCTTACATTGTATATAGTCCCTATTATATAATATCGCTCCTCTATACACCTTGTCTGCCACCTTACAAATCCTCACCCAAACACAAAGTCAACGACAACAGAATCAAAATACCAAATCTACAACAAACTATATACAAAGGAGACCTGATACTCTAGCATTTCAGGGGCAAAGGGGAGGAGGTATAGGATACATGCTGGGAAAAGGGGTGAAGGAAAGACAACACTGGTGGTGTGAATGCCTCTAATTCACTGTCAATATGTACCTTAAATGTAACTGTGAAAGACTTGTAATTCACAGTGGTCACAATTAAAATGTTTTAAATAAAAAATGATAAAAATAAATGTATACGACCATTTAATGGTGCAATTTTCCCACCAATAATGTCCCATTTCCCTGCAATAACACTTTCTCTGTCTGTCCCTGGGAAGGGAAATTTGCTTCTCTCTCTCACTATCATTATCCTGGTAGTTGACAGTGCAGCTAGACCTATAACACTGCTCTTTGTGGTATAGTATCAGCCCATGTATCATAGGCTGATCCTCCCAGCTCTATCTATTGTCTGAATATCCTTACCATAATGTCTTTTATTTTTCTTATATACCACAGATAAGTGAGACTACTCTATGTATGTCACTCTCCCTTTGACTCAATTCACTCAGAATAATAGTATCCATGTTCATCCATGTGTAGGAAAATTTCATGACTTTATTTTTCCTAAAAGTTTCAAGGCAACCAATTGTGTAGATAGATCACAATCTATAACCACTCATCTCTTGTTGGCCACCTGGGTTGTTTCCATATTCTAGATATTGTAAAAAGTGGTGCAATGAACTTAGGTATGTAGAGAAACTTTTTGTACTGTTTTTGCACTCTTAGGTACATCCCTAGGAGTGGAGTCGCTGGACCATAGGAAACTCAATATCCAGTTTTTTTAGGAATGTCCATCTTATTTTCCAGAAAGGCTGGACTAGACAGCATTCCCACTAGCAGTGAAAGAAAGTTTCTTTCTCCCTGAATTCACACAAGTACTGGTTGTTCTTGTTCTTTCTGTGGTTTGAGATGATACCTCATTGTTGTTTCGATTTCCATACCCTGATGAATGATGTGGAGAATTTTTCATGTGCCATCAGTGTTTCTTCTTTGAGGAAATTAAGCAACATTTAATTGGCAATACTCCTCAAAGCATTGTACAGATTAAATTCAATCCCTCTAATGAAACCCATGATTTTCAAAGAAGTGGTTCAATAAACATAGGCATGTAGAGGGATTTTATGTATTGTGTTTTTGTGTTCCTAAGGTATATCCCTAAGAGTCGTATTGCTAGATCATATGAGAGCTCAAGTTCCAGTTTTTTGAGGAATATCCATTTTGTTTTCTAGAAAAGCAGTAAGAGTTTCTTTCTCCCAACATTCATGACAGCACTACTTGTTATTGTTCTTTGTGATATATGCCAGCTTCTGTGGCATGAGATGGTTCCTTGTTTTTTGTAATTGCATGTCCTTGATAAACAGTGATGTGGGGCATTTTTTTCATGTGCCTTTGGGCAATCTGTGTTTCTTCTGTGATGAATGTCTATTCATTTATTCTCCCCATTTTTTGATAAGGGTAGATTTTTTTATTGTTAAGTTGTCAGAACCTTGTATATCTTAGATACTAGCCCCTTATTTGAAGGGTTTTAGGTAAATATATTTTGCCATTCTGTGGGTGGCCTTTGTATCCTATTCAGTGTTTACTTGCAACACTAATTACAATAGCCAGAATCTGAGAAAAAACTCAGATGCCTCACAACAGATGAGTGACTAAAAAAACTGTGGTTTTGGGGCCCCATCAAGGAAAGAAGTAAGCTGTCTCTCTCTTTCTCTTTCTTTTCCTCTCATTTCTATTTTCCAGGTTCACGGAGCAGGACCTAGTCAGAGTTTAGGATGAGAAGATAAGCAGATTGTTTTCTATTGCTTTAAGGTACAAGTTTCATAAATACATTAAATAAACAACAATTACAGTAATTTATTCAGGTTGTATGTACATAAAGTTAGTTCCTGGTTCTTTAAGGAATAGGTGGACCAGGAAATTCTGGAGTATATGAAAAAAGACACACAAAAAAAAAACGCCCATCTGGCAATGTCCTCTTCTATATGGAGACAAATTAGTAATCTTACAGATGATAGACCTGAATTAGAACATATGGCTCAAAAGACTAAATAAGAAAACCATGGGCCTTTTGAGGTTATAAATTCTGTAAAAGGATGTAAAAATTGGTTGAATTATGAGGTAGAATCAGAACTGGAGAAGAAAAGCCTTTGAAAATAGACCTCCGTTGGCTTTGGCTACAGCCCCACTTATGCAAAGAATTAGAAATTTTATCAAACTAAGCAGTCCATATACTGCAGCTTCCGGTGCTGCAGAGTTTTGTTCTCTTGTAATGTTTGAGGAATATGAGGATGCCTTAGGGCAACCTTTGCCTTATATAAATCAAGAACTAGAAGCGAAAAGGCCTTTAATACCTATTAGAATTCAGGGAAAGGAAATACTAGGACTCTTGGATATAGGTACAGACTTTTCTTGTATTGATGGAAGGGACTGGCCCTATTCCTGGGCTATCAAACTTGTTTCATCTCCTTTGATTAGCAAATAATGTGGCTAAATGTGCGATTATTTTAACTTGGGATGATGGTATAAGCAAAGGAATTTTTCAGCCCTATATTCTACCTCACTTATATACCTTATGGGGAAGAGATATACTAAAATGTGTCTAAACATCATGGTAACTGACATCTAAAAATGAGTAAAGTTTTACCAGAAGTCCCTGCTAAACTTTATGCAAAAAATAAACATGTTGTGTATCTATAGAAAATTACATGTAATATATGATGCAACAAAAATAGGAATTTACCAACTAAGAATTTAAAGAAAAAAATAAATGCATTTAATAATCTCTTCTATTTCTCTTCTTCTTAAACAACTGTTTAACTAGAGCTGGCTCTTATTCTTCTAAAAAGACCTTCTTTCCCTAAAATTTTTTTCTGATATATAGCCAGCAAAGATCTGGCGGGAAAATTTGGAGACGTCCAAAAATTTCCCACATATTTTTCTCATCTCTTATATCTTTTATCTGTAACTCATCTTTATATTGTTTGTCAATTTATGTGCTGTATGAATATGAAAGTTTGAGTGTGCATTGAGATTGTATGTTGGAATTGTGTGTTGAAACAGTGAGTGCTTTTTGCTATGACTAAGTATATTATAGATATGTAAATTATAATCAGCAGCTTTTCTTAGGTCAAAACTAGCCTCAGAGTAAAGTAAAAAAAAAACATGTTACCTGCCTTTTAAAATCCAAATGACTTTTCTGAGTTTGTATGCAACAACTAGTTAAGGAAATAAGATCTAGGTTTTTTAAGTTTCCAAGTTTCTCTAACTTTAATAGAAGTGTTTAAGAAATAAGAACTGACCACCACCACCACCACCACCACCATCACCACCACCCCACCACTACCACCCCCACCCCCACCACCACATAGAAAAAAAAAGAAATAAGAATTGTTTGAATAATGTTGCAATTAATTAGGATCAACCTTTTTAGATAATATTGCTAATTTTTGTGAGTGCATATTATTAAGAACTTAATTTCATTGACAGTTTTAAGTTTAATCTTGGTCATATGATAAATTTGTTATACTGTGATTTATCATTGGATCAGAATAATATTGGAAATGCTATCTGATTAAAATAATACTTTGTTGTCATTCTAAAAATTAGAGGTCTAGGATACTAATTTTAAGTGTCTTTAATAAATATCTAGCATTTAATTATATTATTAATTTTAATTTTAAAAAGGGCAGTTTTTATAATTTCCACCTTTGAGCCTTAATGTAAGTTTTAAATACTAACTTAATAAGCTGGCATACACCATCATCAGCACTGGTCTTAATCTAGCTGCAAGCAGTGCTGATTCAAACTTGTCATTAACAACCACAGAAAACTTTGAGGTATAATTCCACCTTCAACGGAAGCCTTCTAAAGTTTGAATACTTTATTTGGTAAAGGGGGACCTGACTCTAAAGACTTTAATTATTGTAGCTAAATGGCCTTAAAGTTAATTAAACAGGCAGTTGATTATCAGTCAATTAGTGCAAAAATTATTTTCAGCCATAACTACTATTTAATTTAAAACCCACCTCCACTCCCACAGGCTGCATTTGGCACGTAAAATCAGTGGAGTGAATTTACATTCTTTACTAGAGATAAATTGTTATATATAGTGACCTTGGTTATCAACATCAAAATGGTAATGAGAAGGTTAGAAATAGGAGTGTAACTGTTTTAAAAAAACATAGTGGATTTATGATTGCATGATAAAGCTGAATTATTTTTAATTAAAATTAATCTAATGTTTTATATAGAAAATTCTAGGAATTAAGAACTTATATGCTCTTAAACTCATGTTACAGTGCTCAAAAAATCGGAGCTATATAACATATAACCTAAGTTATGAAATTGCAATTTAAAATTTAATGGTTACTTTGTGTGTGTGGTTGCCATTCTTTCAATATTTTTGGTACCCCGGCCTAGGCAACCTACTTATCCTGAACTGGATTCATTGAAATCCCACTGGTGCTGTAAGACAGAAGCCGCTTGCCTCACATATACATAATGGAATACTATGCAGCTGTCAGGAATAATGAAGTCAGGAAATTTTTCTATACATGGATGAACATGGAAACTATTATGTTGAGTGAAATGAGTCATAGGGAGAGAGATAGGTACAGAATTCTCTCCCTCATCTGTAGGATTTAAGAAATATAAAAGACAGAGTGCTGATTGACTCACTTGTGGAGTCCCAACCTGGCTGTGCTTCTTCTGAGGAAACTGAGGACCTGAAGGGAGCCCTGCCCTGTGCTTCTCTGTCTTTTCTGAAATCTTGGAGCTCTCCTCAGAGCCCTGGGAAGCGAACCCCCAAAAACTGCATTCGGAAGCTACCCAGCGAGCAGTGAGTGAGTAAGAGGTGGCTGACCTCGGGGACTGCCAGGTGAAGTGCTGATTGACTCACTTGCGGAGTCCCTGCCTGGCTGTGCTTCTTCTGAGGAAACTGAGGACCTGAAGGGAGCCCTGTCTGTACTTCTCTGTCTTTTTTGACTCCTGAAACTCTCCTCAGAGCCCTGGGAAGCGAGCCCCCAAAAACTGCATTCGGAAGCTACCCAGAGAGCAGGTGAGTGAGTGAGAGGTGGCTGACCTCAGGGACTGCCAGGTGAAGTGCTGATTGACTCACTTGTGGAGTCCCAGCCTGGCTGTGCTTCTTCTGAGGAAACTGAGGACCTGAAGGGAGCCCTGTCTGTCCTTCTCTGTCTTTTCTGACTCCTGAAACTCTCCTCAGAGCCCTGGGAAGCGAGCCCCCAAAAACTGCATTCGGGAGCTACCCAGCGAGCGGGTCTCCTCAGAGCCCTGGGAAGTGAACCCCCAAAAAACTGCATTCTGAAGCTACCCAGCGAGCGAGCGAAAAAGAACACCATCGCAATAAGAAAGAAAAAAATCACACTAAGAAACCTGCTGGATCACAGAAGAAAGCATTTCTCTCCGGGCTGTCTTCTCTGCTGCGTGCTCGGGCCTAAGATTTGATCCTGTGTGAGGCTTCATCCACAGAGGACTCCCCTCCCTTAGAGGAAAGTCGGCCCATACAGAAAGGGCAGAGCCAGAGGAGAGTGGTGTCTGCATCATCTAGCCAATGAATTCCACCACAACAAGTAGAAAAAACCACAATACAAGTGTGACAATGGGGAAACAATGCAGGCCAGCATCAGACATAGAGAATGAAGATGACAATTCTGAGGACCAGATAATGACCAACTAACTAATCAACCTCTCAGATAAGGACTTTAGACTAGCAATATGGAAGATGCTCAAAGAACTCAAAGAAACTATGGATCGAGTAAAAAGAACACTAATAAGAACCAAGAAAATATGAAGACAGAAATCACAAAACTCCAAACTGAAAAAACATATCAACTAACAGGTCTGAAAAAGTCAGTAAACGAAGTGAATGACAAAATGGATAAGCTCTGGGACAGGGTATCAGAAGCTAAGAATAGACTTGGTGCTGTGGAAGATGAGATACATAATAATTCCATACAGCAGGAGAAATTGGAAAAAAACTTAAAGCTAATGAGCAGACAATGGAAAAATTAATCAAAGAATGGGAACAGATGAAGATAGAAATCTATGATAAGATCAATAGAAACAACTTAATAATCATTGGAGTCCCAGAGACCCAGGAAAAAAATTTCCAGGAAGAATCAACGGTCAAGAACATCATTAAAGACAAACTTCCAGAGCTAAAGAATATATGTGATCAAATCCTGCATGCTCGAAGAGTACCAACCAAAAGAGACCCCAGAAACACCACCCCAAGACACATCCTAGGGCCGGGAAGGTGGCGCTAGAGGTAAGGTGTCTGCCTTACAAGCGCTAGCCAAGGAACGGACTGCGGTTCAATCCCCCGGTGTCCCATATGGTCACCCAAGCCAGGGGCGATTTCTGAACACATAGCCAGGAGTAACCCCTGAGCGTCAAACGGTGTGGCCCAAAAACCAAAATAAATAAATAAATAAATAAATAAATAAATAAAGACACATCCTAGTCACAATGACAAATCCTACAGATAGAGACAGAATTCAGAAAACAGCAAGATCAAAAGGGGAAATTACATTCAAGCAAGCATCCTTGAGATTTACAGCAGACCTGTCACCAGAAACATTCAACGCCAGAAAGCAGTGGTGGGACATTGTGACAAGACTGAATGAAATGAATGCTTCACCCAGCAAAACTCACCTTCCGGTTTGACGGAAGAATACATGGTTTCAAAGACAAAAAACAGCTCAGAAACTTTACAGACTCAAAACCAGTGTTAAGAGAAAAACTGAAAGACCTAATTTAAGACAAGACTAACCAAAAGACACACCAAATTTCGATATAAAGATGGCATTAAATCCCAGGACAATTCTTTCTCTCAACGTCAATGGACTAAATGCACCAGTTAAGAGACACGGAGTGACTAAATGGATCAAAAAACTAAATCCAACCTTCTGCTGCCTACAAGAAATGCACCTGAATAGCCAGAACAAACATAGACTCAAAATAAAAGGCTGGAGAAAAATTATCCAAGCAAACAACACCCATAAAAAAGCTGGAGTGGCCATACTAATATCAGATAATGCAAACTTTATACTCAGGAAGGTGGTAAGGGACAAAGATGGACATTTTATCTTAATCAAGAGGTATGTAGAGCAGGAAGAAATAACTCTCCTAAACATATATGCACCAAATGAGGGGCCAGCAAAATATTTAATACAACTGTTGACATATCTGAAAAATAATATCAATAACAACACAATAATCGTGGTGACCTCAACACAGCTTTGTCAACACTAGATAGGTCAACCAGACTGAAACCCAACAAGAATATACTAGACCTGAGGAGAGAAATGGAAGAAAGAGGCCTAGTGGATATATATAGGACACTCCATCCCCAGAAACCTGGATACACATTCTTATCCAAAGTGCATGGGACACTCTCCAGGATAGACTACATGCTGGCACATAAAACATACCTCCATAATATCAAGAGAATAGAAATTTTGCAGACTACCTTCGCTGACCACAAGGCTCTGAAATTATTTGTGAATTCCAAAGGGACTCAGAAGAAAAATTAACACCTGGAAGTTAAACAGCCTCATACTCAATAACCAGTGGGTCCGAAATGAAATCAAGGAGGAAATCAAAAGGTTCCTGGAAACAAACGACAATAAAAACAAAAACTATCAGAACTTATGTGACACAGCAAAAGCAGTACTGAGAGGAAAATTTATAGCTTTGCAAGCACACATCAGGAAGGAAGAAGGAGCTTACCTGAGTAGCTTAATGACACAGCTAATAGAATTAGAAAGTGCTGAACAAAAGGACCCAAAAATAGGAAGACAGAAGGAAATAACAAAGCTGAGAGCAGAAATCAACGAAGTGGAAACCCAAAAAACAATCCTAAAGATCAACGAAAACAGAAGTTGGTTCTTTATAAAAATATACAAGATTGATAGACTACTGGCAAAACTAACAAAGAAAGAGAGAGAGAGAAACTTGATAACTCGTATTAGGAATGAAAAAGGAGAGATCACTACTGATATGACAGAGATTCAAAGGGTAATCAGAAACTACTTTGAGAAACTCTACTCCAATAAAAATGAGAACCTGGAAGAAATGGATAAATTCTTGGACTCTTATAATCTTCCACAGTTGAAGGAAGAGGATGTAGCATATCGAAACACACCCATCTCCATTGATGAAATTAAAATGGTAATCAAATGTCTGCCCCAAAACAAAAGCCCAGGCCTAGATGGATTCACTAATGAATTCTTTCAAACTTTCCAAGAGGAACTACGACCAATCCTGGCAAGACTCTTTCATGAAATTGAACAAACAGAAACACTTCCAAATAGCTTTTATGAAGCCAACATCACCTTGATACCTAAACCAGACAGAGATGCTACGAAAAAAGAAAATTACAGACCAATATCGATGATGAATGCAGATGCAAAGATCCTCAACAAAATCCTGGCAAATAGGATTCAATGCCTCATTAAGAAGATCATCCACTATGATCAAGTAGGTTTCATCCCAGGAATGCGAGGATGGTTTAACATTCGTAAATCTATCAATATAATACACAACATAAACAACAAGAAAAATAAAAACCATATGATCATATCAATAGATGCAGAGAAAGCATTTGATAAGGTCCAACACCCATTCTTGATCAAAACTCTCAGCAAGATGGGAATGGAAGGAACCTTTCTCAATGTAGTTAAGGCCATCTACCATAAGCCAGTGGCAAACATTATCCTCAGTGGAGAAAAACTAAAAGCCTTCCCTCTAAATTCTGGCACAAGACAAGGCTGTCCTCTCTCACCACTCCTATTCAACATAGCACTGGAAGTACTTGCTATAGCGATTAGGCAAGAAAAAGATATCAAGGGAATCCAGATAGGAAAGGAAGAAGTCAAGCTCTCACTGTTTGCAGATGACATGATACTCTACTTAGAAAACCCTAAGGACTCTACCAAAAAGCTTCTAGAAACAATAGACTCATATAGCAAGGTGGCAGGCTACAAAATTAACACAAAAAAATCCATGGCCTTTCTATACACCAATAGTAATAAGGAAGAAATGGACATTAAGAAAACAAACCCATTCACAATAGTGTCACACAAACTCAAATATCTGGGAATCAACTTGATTAAAATGTGAAGGACCTATACAAAGAAAACTATAAAAATCTGCTCCAAGAAATAAGAGAGGACACACAGAAATGGAAATGCATACCCTGCTCATGGATTGGCAGGATTAACATCATCAAAATGGCAATACTCTCTAAGGCATTATACAGATTTAATGCTATCCCTCTAAAGATACCCATGACATTCTTCAAAGAAGTGGATCAGGCACTTTTGAAATTCATTTGGAACAATAAACACTGTAGAATAGCTAAAGCAATCATTGGAAAAAAGTATATGGGAGGAATTACTTTCCCCAACTTTAAACTTTACTACAAAGCAATAGTTATCAAAACAGCATGGTATTGGAATAAGGACAGGTCCTCAGAACAGTGGTATAGGCTTGAATATTCAGAAAATGTTCCCCAGGGGCCAGAGAGATAGCATGGAGGTAAGGCGTTTGCCTTGCATGCTGAAGGACGATGGTTCAAATCCTGGCATCCCATATGGTCTCCTGTGCCTGCCAGGAGGGATTTCTAAGCAGAGAGCCAGGAGTGACTCCTGAGCACTGCCGGGTGTGACCCAAAAACCAAAAAAAAAAAAAAAAAAAAAGAAAAGAAAATGTTCCCCAGACATACAATCACCTAATTTTCGATAAAGTAGCAGGAAAACTAAATGGAGCAGGGAAAGCCTCTTCAACAAGTGGTGTTGGCACAACTGGATAGGCACTTGCAAAAAATTGAATTTAGACCCCCAGCTAACATCATGTACGAAGGTAAAGTTCAAATGGATTGAAGACCTCGATATCAGACCCAAAACCATAAGATATATTGAACAATATAGGCAAAAGACTCCAGGACATTGAGACTACAGGCATCTTCAAGGAGGAAACTGCAGTCTCGAAGCAAGTGAAAGCAGAGATTAACAAATGGGAATATATTAAACTGAGAAGCTTCTGCACCTCAAAGGAAATAGTGCCCAGGATACAAGAGCCACGCACTGAGTGGGAGAATCTATTCACCCAATACCCATCAGATAAGGGGCTAATCTCCAAAATGTACAAGGCACTGACAGAACTTTACAAGAAAAAAACATCTAATCCCATCAAAAAATGGGGAGAAGAAATGAACAGAGACTTGGACAAAGAAGAAATACAAATGGCCAAAAGACACATGAAAAAATGCTCCACATCACTAATCATCAGGGAGATGCAAATCAAAACAACGATGAGATACCACCTCACACCCCAGAGAATGGCACACATCACAACGAATGTGAATAAACAGTGTTGGCGGGATGTGGAGAGAAAGGAACTCTTATCCAGTGCTGGTGGGAATGCCATCTAGTTCAACCTTTATGGAAATCGATATGGAGATTCCTCCAAAAACTGGAAATCGAGCTCCCATACAATCCAGCTATACCACTCCTAGGAATATACCCTAGGAACATAAAAATACAATACAAAAACCCCTTCATTACACCTATATTCATTGGAGCACTATTTACCATAGCAAGACTATGGAAACAACCCAGATGTCCTTCAACAGACGAATGGCTAAAGAAACTGTGGTACATATACACAATGGAATATTATGCAGCTGTCAGGAGAGATGAAGTCATGAAATTTTCCTATACATGGATGTACACGGAATCTATTATGCTGAGTGAAATAAGTCAGAGAGAGAGAGAGAAAAACGCTGAATGGTCTCTCTCATCTATGGGTTTTAAGAAAAATGAAAGACATTCTTGCAATAATAATTTTCAGACACAAAAGAGAAAAGAGCTGGAAGTTCAAGCTCACCTCAGGAAGCTCACCACAAAGAGTGATGAGTTTAATTAGAGAAATAACTACATTTTGAACTTTCCTAATAATGAGAATGTATGAGGGAAATGGAGAGCCTGTTTAGAGTACAGGCGGGGGTCGGGTGGGGAGGAGGGAAACTTGGGACATTGGTGATGGGAATGTTGCACTGTTGATGGGGGGTGTTCTTTACATGACTGAAACCCAAACTCAATCATGTAAGTAATCAAGGTGTTTAAATAAAAAAAGCATTCTATCCATTGTATTATCAATCTAATCCTCCTAATAAATATTTTTAACTTTTTAATTAAAAAAAATAAAAGACAGTTTAGTAATAATACCCAGAGACAATAAAGCTGAGAGCTGGAAGAACCAGTCAATGACATGAAGCTTACCACAAAGTTTGGTGAGTGAAGAAACAATTACTCCAGAATCTATCATGACAATTATAGAAAATAAGATAAATAGAATTCCTGTCTTGAATACAGGCAGAGGGTGGGGGAGGGGTAAATTGGGGCACTGGTGGTGGGTATGTTGCACTGGTAAATTTGTGTACATTCTATGACTGAAACCCAGCAACAAACATATTTGTAATCATAGTATTTAAGTAAAGATATATAAAAAGAATGCATGAGCCGCTGGCTTAAAGCTGCAATGGCGAACCTATAGCACATGTGCCAGTGGTGGCATGTAAAGGCCTTGCAGCTGGCATGCAGGAAGGTGCGCAATTAAGATATGCAGTTCATGACACTTAGTTTTTAGATATTAAAATCTTGTTATTAAGGTTTAATTGATGTGCTGGCACTTTTGAGGATATTCTTTGTTTTATTTTCTGGCAGTTTGGGCACTCGGGCTCAAAAAGGTTAGCCTTAAAGAATGGAAAAAATAAATTGTTCAAACACGCTTTCTCATTTGAAACAATAAACATCTCACAAATTGCTAAAGCAATACTTAGGACAAAGAAGATGGGAGGCATCCTTTCCCCCAACTTTTAATCGTATAACAAAGCAATATTCATTAAAATGGCATGGTATTGGAATAAAGACAGACTTATTCAGTGGAATAGATTTGATTGTTCAGAGAATGTCCCTCAGACATGCACTCAATTTTTTTGATAAAGGAGAAAGAAACACAAAATGGGTCAAGGAAAGCCTCTTCCACAAATGTTGTTGGGATAACTGGTCAGCTACATGCACAAGAGTGAAATCAGAACTCTTTCTAATGCCATGCACAAGGTCAAATTAAAGTGATTAAAGACCTTGATATCAGACCCGAAACTATAAGGGTATATTTAAAAAAAGGAGCCAAAACCTTCCATGGCATTGAAATTAAAGACATCTTCATGGCAGAAACACCACTGTCCAACAATTGGAAACAGATAAACAAATGAGATTGCATTACTAAGAATCTTCTGCACTACAAAGAAAACATTGACTAGGATACAAAGGTCACCTATGCAATGGGAAAAAACTATTCACCCAATACCCATTAAATAAGGGGATGAATTTAAGCTATACAAGTTACTAACAGAACCCCAGAAGATAACTTCTAACCCCATTGAACATTGGGATAAGAAATGAACAGACATTTACTAAAAGAGCAATGATTTTTATTCCACACAACACCCTAAAGTTACAAAAAATGTAAGCAGAATTGTATAAAACTAAAAGTTTGTACACAACAATGGAAATCATTTGAATTAAAAGATAACCTGTAAAGTTGGACAAAATATTTGATAAATTCATACTTGATAATTAGCTAATATCCAAAATACACAAAGAACACAAATTATTGAGCAATTACATAAGTAAATTATCCAATTAATTACAGTTTATATTCCTAAACATAATATTTGAAGAAATTACAAATGGCCAATAATTACATTAAAATTGATGTTGATCACTAATCATCATAGAAATACAAATGCAAATTGCTAATAACATCTATTGATTCAGGAATCTTTTACTACACTAAACCATAATAGCAACCTAAAAACTCAGTATCTTTCAACAATGGCTACTTTCTACTACAGAGTTTGACTGCTATATGTAGGTTACTATTTTTTCCCAGCTTAGGATCCAAAATGAAAGAAGAAACTCCTTCCTTGAACAGAATACAAAGTAAAAGAAAACTGTGAAATGTTCCTAAATATTTGCTTCTATTCCATTGTCAAAATAATTCACAGTTAACCCTCACAGTAGAATGGGAAAATATAGATATCTTGGGTGAAAAGTTTACTGGGCAAGAAATATACTATTTTCTTATATAAAATTAGGACTGAATAATTGAGAAATATTATACACACATGGAATATTTTGCAGCTTTTAGGAAAAATGAAAGCCATTAATTTGCTTATGCATGGATTAATATGAAGATTATTATGTTGAGTAAAATGAGTCAGGCAAAAAGCGATAAATATTGAATAATATCATTCATTTATGCAATATAAGATAAGTAAATGGTAGTATGATAATAATGGCCAGAGACAGTAAAGGACCAAGAAGACCAGTTCATGATAGGAAGCTTGCCGCTAATAGTGGTTATTGCAGTTAGAGTAGAGAAGGGTAACAATGATAGTAGAAACTTATTACTCTGGACATAAACTGCTGTCTGAAAAGAGACAAAATGAATACCTCTTTATTAATAACAGTGAAAACCACAATGTCAAAAAAGGAAAGAAAGATAAAGAGAAGCAAAATTCCTGCTCCAGAACAGGTAGGGGTGGAAAGTGGGAGGGAAACTGGGGAAATTGGTGATGGAAAATGCACTGGTGAAGAGTGTTGTACAATTTATTACTGAAACTTAAATACAATTTTATAACCATGGTGCTTAAATAAAGTAATTATATTTTAAATGAAACCTATATATAATGGTAATTCTTTTTTTCTTTTCTTTTTTGGTTTTTGGGCCACACCCGGCAATGCTCAGGGGTTACTCCTGCTGTCTGCTCAGAAATAGCTCCTGGCAGGCACAGGAACCATATGGGACACCGGGATTCGAACCAACCACCTTTGGTCCTGGATCGGCTGCTTGCAAGGCAAACACCACTGTGCTATCTCTCTGGGCCCTATAATGGTAATTCTTAATAACTCCCATTCATTCAAATCTTAAATAATAACATGGTAAAATAAATAGTATCCAATGCCCCTCCAAAAAGGGTGGAGCAATAGCACTGTGGTAGGTTATTTGCCTTACACATGGCTGACACGGGACTGAACAGATTTTAATTCCTGGCATTCCATATGGTCCCCTGGGCCTGCCAGAAGCGATTTCTGAGTGCAGAGTCAGAGTAAGAGTAATTCCTGAGCACCAGCAGGTGTAGCCAAAACACACTCTAAGGAAAAAAAAAGAAAAAGCATCCTTGAACATCCCAAGTGTTCAAGAACAGATAATGGATAAAGAAATTGTGGTACATCTACACAATGAAATATTACAGTTCTTAGGAAAAATAATTTAATTTGTTTATATTGGGATTGATATAGTATTATGCTGAAATAAATGTGTAAGAGGGAAAGTGATAGACATAAAATGATTGCACTCATATATGGGATATATAAAAGATAATATGGTAATAATGTCTGAAAGCATTGGATGCCCAGGAAGATCAGTCGATGTTAGAGAGTTTGCCAAAAATATTCGAGGAGTGCAGTTAGGGCAGAGAAGAGACAATAATAGCTAGAAATTATCAAACACAAGCTGAGTGTTTAAAAGAACTAAAATGGTTTACAATGTGCCCTTCAATAAAAATATTGCAACCCACATTGTCTAAAAGATAAAAGAAAGGCTTGAGACAGAGAAGAAAAGTGTCTGCTATAGAGGCAGGCAGGGAAGAGGGTGGGAGGGAATCTGGGAACATTGGTGGCAGGAAATCTGCACTAGTGAAGGAACATATGTTGGTCATTGTATGACTGAAAATCAATCCTTAAAAATTTTGTGATTATCCCATGGGAATTCAATTAAAAATCTGTTAAAGGGAAAAATAGCATCCCTCTAGCATAAATGAAAATAGTAGACTAGGAGAAGGAAGAGGGAGGAAGAAAAGTTACAAAATGAAGGGGATAGTGTAAGAGAGCAAATGATTACTGAAACTATATTGAGGGGCACCATCTTCCAGATATTCTGTGGTAAGATTTTTTTGAATATTTTCTCAAAAATAGAATAAATAGATTGTCTTCACTGACAAAACTACAGAAAATATCTAACAACTTCTCTAATTTAAGTACACAATTTATACCATAGTGTTTCTTGATAAATGCTAAATTAATAAAGACATAAGAGACTCTGAAAGGTCATGTAGGAAACTTATAAACTTTTCCTCTTCAGAAAAAAAAACAATATAATCATTCTAATTATTTTATTTATAGAAAAATGCATTGTTTCTTTCTGGGTGCATATTTGCAAACAATTTGCATTTTGGGGGGTTTTGGGGGGTCCACACCCGGTGATGCTCAGGGTTACTCCTGACTATGCTCTCAGAAATCATGCCTGGCTTGGGGGACCATATGGGATCGAACCATGGTTCGTCTTAGGCTAGTGCCAGCAAGGCAGACTTCTTACTGCTCCATGCCACTGCTCCAACCCAAAAATTTGCATTCTAACTATCTCACCTAGGACATATCTCATAATTAGTGCTTTTTGTTAGGGGAGAATTTCGACATGTATGTTCCTGAAAACTGAACCTTGTGACACCAGATATAGTACAATGGTTAAGAAATTGCCTTGCAGGGCCAGAGAGATAGCATAGAGGTAAGGTGTTTGCCTTGCATGCAGAAGGTCCGTAGTTAAAATCCAGGCATCCCATATGGTCCCCTGAGCCTGCCAGGAGCAATTTCTGAGCCAGGAGTAACCCCTGAAGGTTGCCAGGCATAATTCAAACCCAAGAAAGAAAGAAAGAAAGAAAGAAAGAAAGAAAGAAAGAAAGAAAGAAAGAAAGAAAGAAAGAAAGAAAGAAAGAAAGAAAGAAAGAAAGAAAGAAAGAAAGAAAGAAAGAAAGAAAGAAAGAAAGAAAGAAAGAAAGAAAGAAAGAAAGAAAGAAAGAAAGAAAGAAAGAAAGAAAGAAAGAAAGAAAGAAAGAAAGAAAGAAAGAAAGAAAGAAAGAAAGAAAGAAAGAAAGAAAGAAAGAAAGAAAGAAAGAAAGAAAGAAAGAAAGAAAGAAAGAAAGAAAGAAAGAAAGAAAGAAAGAAAGAAAGAAAGAAAGAAAGAAAGAAAGAAATTGCCTTGCATATGGCAAACTTCAATTCTATCACTAGCACCACATATGGTACCCAGAGGAATGCCAAGAATGATCCCTGAGCACAGTCATATGGAAACCCTGATTATTTCTGATTTTGGCTTTGAATTCAAAAATAAACAAACAAAACTCCCTAGCCTTATAAACAAAATGCTTAGATCACCATACAACAATAGCAGACACTGAGAAAACTTTTGTTGAATAATTAAATGAATCAGTAAATAGATTTATTAAAAATCTGCAGTATTTTCATGCAAAGATATTTTTTGTATTAGCTTAATGTCAGGATTCCCCTCTGTAGTCTTCTAATCACTCACCTCTTTCCTGAGCAACATAGTCTTTTCTTAGCAAATATCCTTAACTTCATAGTTCAAGACTTTCCTCTTTCAGGAAGCCCTCCTTGAACCTTTAGGATATGCCAAGTTTCCCTTTACTGTGCTTACACAGTATAAGTTCTACTGCAATGTTTAGCTCATAAACGGGTAAGAATGCTTATGATTTCTGAATGATTGCCTGTCTTCTTTTGTTCTCCAATTCAAAAATGTCTCTGATAGGGGTAAAGAGAATGACAGTAGCTGTGGATCTTGTTTGGCATGTAACCATCTCAGATTTAATCCCCAACAAGCCATATAGTTCCCTTGGGCACCATCAGGAGTGCACTATCAGAAACACAGAACAGAGTAATCAGTAGGTATAGCTGAGTGTGACATAAGAGCAAAATAATTGTCTATGGTACACTAAAGTGCATATTGGTGGTTGTCATTTCTCAGCCTTTCCTTTAAGTAAAAGCATATCTCTTTCACATGTACTTTCGTTTCTTGTCTTATATTTTGCTCACTGTTTTCACTAGAATCTGTATATATCCTCTGTAAATAATGTACTCCAAAAAATCTCTCAGGACTGTCAGGGATGCTTTAAAACCTAAAGAAATAATACATAAAAATATTATATATCACCGCATGTGAAATAAAGCTGGTAAAACATGTCAGCTAAAATTTGCTACTAGCCATCCGAAGTATTTACTACCATATTTTTATCATTACTCTCATTTATGACATCAAAACTTTAAAGACATGAGACTTTAACTTTTGTTGCATTTAGTATATACACTAAGTATTCCTGCTGTGTTCCAAGAACTGTCGTATCTATTTTTCTTTCTGTTACCTTATCTACTTTTCTCATATGTTCAATTTTCATATTTGTATTAATAATATATTTTGACAAAATAAAGTAATTTTTTAAGTTTGCAGGATCATTTTACTGTTTGGTAGCTGTTGAGAGTCCAGAGGTCACAAGAGATGGCCAGATGTATTAGTTTATGGAAAGGGATATATAAACAAGATACAGCTCTGTTGAGTCAAAATATTTAAAAGAGACCAAATTCCCTTAATCAGTTTTACAGATGATGGTAAGATTGCTGAAAATAAAGTATTAATCTTATAGAATTATCTACTTAAAACCTAGCAAGAAGTTATTTAGAGAATTTTCTGACCAAGTACAGTATGAACCTGAAAGGAAACTATTTTCAAGATACCTCTATTAATCAGACATGCAAGAACTGGTTGAGCTGAGATCAACAAAAGATTCTAACACTGTACAAACAAGCAACACAACAACTGTAATCTTTTTTGGAAAGTTGAGCTTCCTCCGCAATTTTTCACAGGGCAGTTATTTTCATTGTCTTGTCATGAGATTTTAATATAAAGGGTATTTGAAAAATCTATGGTAATTTCTGCAGATTGAAAAAAATCTTCACTTAAAGTCTTTAAGATATTATTCCAAAATTTAGACTATAGAGCCTAACTATATTCCAGTGTAAAAGACTTCTCTTGATCATAATTTTGAACAATTTAAATAAAGTTCCTTTTTATATGTTTAATAAATGTTTATCAATATATTGAATTACAACACAGATTGAATCCAGAAAGACTTACAGACTATGAGGGGAAAAAGCGGAAATTCTTTTGCCTGGTTCAAAGCAGGTGCCCTATTTTCACACCAACCTGCACAGAGATATTGATGGTGCTCAAAATTCTACAAAGCTTCTCCAAGACACTCTGTTAATCCTCATATATAACTTAAAATGTTTTTTGGCAAACCTTACTGAAGAATAATTTATGGAGAATAAAGTCATGTATTGGCTTTATAGTCTTTCCTGTTAATGAGAAAAACATATCTAAATTTTCCTTTGGGAGCAGTAGACATAGAATTTAAACACTATTTTTCTAAAATGATCAGAAACAATATTTCTTAACTTGACCATAAATTTTACCTTATAGTTAAAACCTAAACAAGGAATTTCAGTTAAGTACAGATCCACCACTATAACTACTTAAATATAAGTGACAAAGAATGTTTACATATTATCTTTTCTACTGAAAAAAACTCTGTAAGTATTCAGCTCTAATCGGTAAACTTCATATCTATTAATTATGCATGAGATATTTATTCTGTTTTTATTTATATAGTTAAGAGTTGATTTAATTACTTACCTGCAGGGGAGATACCATGATCATGAAGGTGGTTTCCCCAGGGCGAGGCTCACACATTGCACTCCGGGTGTGCTGACCCCTGCGATTTCCCCAAATGTGGGAAACTCGACTGCATAATTTGTGGTAGTGGGGGACTGCATTCGTGCTCTCCCCTGAAAAAAAAGAGTTGATTTAAAAAAACAAAAAACAAAAACCTAACTGATCTTGAGGCCTGAGTGGTGGCACATTGGTAGCATATTTGCCTTGTACTTGGCTCACCTAGGACTGACCGCGGTTCGATCCCCCAGATTCTCTGAGCCAGGAGCTATTTCTGAGCTCATAAACAGGAGTAACTCCTGAGCATCACAGAGTGTGGCCCAAAAAGAAAAAAAACTGATCAACTAAGATCCCTTTATTTTTCAATAAACTAAGGCAGAGAGGGTTAAAATGGCTTCCCAAAGGCTAGTCAGAATATTATGCCATTTTAATTAATTCACATTCAACAGTAAAATGTGGGTGAGTTCCAACCAATATATGCTTCTGTAATGAAGTAGTTCCATTCATTCCTGGAAAAAGAATTTGCAATAACTCTGTCTTACAGCAACATAAAGTTAATAATACATATTCCCACTGGAATGTTATAAAAGATAAATGAGACAGTATATATGAACTGCACCAAGCTCCTCAGAAGAAAAGTACAACATGAATTGAAAGTATTGTTATGATTAATAACAATAATTAAAAACACTATAGCTTTCTTAAGCCTATTTGCCTATAATAAAATTGTTCACTTTGCATATAAACTCCAGAAGAATGTTTGTCAATCTACAATTCTGCCACACAGTTATGCCAACCATTTTGTATAGTTTTTATGTATATGAACCATTGTGCCTTCATTATTTTCTAAGATTAATAAGTTGGTTTTCTGAAAGATGAGTTTCTACCCCTATTAGATAAGAACTTCTTTCTATATGTAAGATTTCCTTCATTTTAGTGTGCCTTTAAAAAACGGAATAATGTTACATGATACTCCTTATGCATATGGAGGTAAAATTAACAAGCTAAACAATTTCTATAACCTTATTGTTATCTGAGCTCATAGGTCAACCAAGACTTTTCTACAGGAATTTTCTACTAAGCAGATTCAAAGCAGGGAGGGAGGAAGTTACTTCTACATCTGAAAATAGACACTAAGAATTATACCTATATGTACCTATACAAGGTAGGCAGGGATTATGTACAATACAGATTAGACAGTCACACACACATAGACAGGCAATAGTGATCTATTTATAAATTAGAATTGAAGGCCTGTCTCTTAATAGAATGAGTCTTAAAAGAAAAAAATGAAGCTGGCAAGAGATGGGGTAGTTTTCCAGTATCTAGGCAATTCATCAATGGGTGGGGATAAACTTTGCTAGATAAAAGCTTCCAGAGTTAAACTTTGTATGGAGCATTCTTAGAACAATCATAATTTTCAAATCAATGGTTTCTCCTCTTCCACTGAGTCTGTTTCCTTCTTCTTGCATCTACGATGACTGAGATATCTACCTTTTAGGCCATTTTATTTCTTCGTGTAGATATTATAAGTACCACATATAAGTGTATTTATCTTTTTATGTTTACCTCATTTAACATAATATTTTCTATATCATTCCATGTTGCTGCAAATTGCATGATTGTAACATTTCTTACCGCTTTGTAGTATTCCATTGTGTATATGTACCACATCTTCCTGATCCACTTGTCTGTTGATGTGCATCTAGGTTGATTCCAAGTCTTAGCTATTTTACTGAGTGCTGCAATGAAAGTGGTGAAACATGGAATTTCAATAGACCCAGGATGCATGTGAGTTTACTGACATTCAAAGCATGTATAAGAATATGTGCAATTTCTACAATGAGTAAGTGTCATCACTGAGTGTCCTGAGAGCCCTTGTTTTCCATATAAATCAAAACTTATTTTTAACACAAAATAATAACCAATGCTATTTGAAGAATCATTGATGACTAAGGAAGTTTATCATAACCTTTCTTATGCATATTGCTTTTCTATATTGATTAATATCTTACATAATAATGATAATAAAGTAAGAAATGGAAAGATTGGACTACACTCTTTTAGGCCTTCCTTACTTCTAGTAAGCAAAAGATATAGAGTTGGATACAAGCAAATGCATCAAAAATATATACAGATGACAATAAGCAAGTGAAAAGTTGTAAACTTTTAATCACCTATAAAAAAGACATTTCCTGACATTTTAACAGGCACTGAACATGGTAAATTCATTAATTTTTTAACCCAATAGGAAAAGTCTCTGCCAGCCATTTTCTAGGATTTGATGGTTCCTTTATAAACAAGGAGAAAATTGCCTTCAAGTTCTCTTTCTTTGTTTTATCATATATATATATATAATTATCATCTTATCTATTTTATGGGTACCAATCTGTGTCAATAATTTGTATGTTTTAATGATATTTTTGTTTCTAAATATCAGCTAAAATTTCTTGGCAATTATTACTCTGAAATTTCAAGTTTAGATTTTTCTTTCAAGTTAAAGAAGTTTTTTAAAAAGTAAAACATGAAATACTGTGTGGTCTTAATCCAAGGATGAAAAGAACAAAGAAAAAGAAAATGTCACCAACATAAATCTGAGAATCTGAGAGATAAAGGGGATTTCTAAGAGTATTTTTTTCAACTGCCCCCTAACATATTGTCAAATTCTCAAAATAAAAAAAATCTCTAGAAAACTTTGTTTTTAAGTAAATAAGTATTTCTAACTCACTTTGGGACAACAAAATGCCATCTTGACAATTTTAGTAGAGTTTGCTCAGCATTAAGTTGTAGATAATATTACTAGTATTAGGGGCCTGTTTCATTTGATTTTGAGGTGGGTTTTGCAAGATGGGAAGGAAACAAGTAGATATAGAATGACTTTATGACACTGGATTGGTGGACATAGCAAATAAGGCTTCCTTATGCATAAATGTTAGTCTTTGAACTAAATGTATTAAATTAGCTAATGGCACATTCCAGGAACTTATTTTTTTGGAGCTGGTTTCTTAAGATTATTTGACTTGTTCTCAACATTTTATAGCATGGGGTGTGGAAAGCACACCCAGTTCCAGTATAATAGAAAAATTTTAGGTTGCTCTCAGTATTCAATATTAAAAACACAAGGCAGGGATGTATTACATATTTCACTAAAATTTCATGCATAGTTGGAAACAGGGCTAAGGCTGAACTCAGAGACTTCTAATTATAGGCTCCTAGACACACAACACTCACACACAAAACTATTGTCTTACTTTTCTGAAAATGAAAATTTTACAGTATATTTTTATTAAGGAAAGGTTTTTTAAAGATATAAAAATACATATCAAAATTGGGCCAGATGATAGCACAGCTGGTAGGGTGTTTGTTTTACATGCAGCCCACCCAGGTTCAATACCTGTCATTCCATATGGTCCCATAAACCTTCCAGGAGATATTTCTTTTTTGTTTGTTGTTTTGGTTTGGTTTGGAGGCCACACGCGATGATGATCAGGGGTTACTCCTGGCTATGAACACAGAAATTGCTCTTGGCTCTGGGGACCATATGAGATGCCGGAGATCGAATCATGGTCCATACTAGAAAATAGTAGGAGGAGGAGGAGGAGAATTTAATGATAGTAGTAGGAGAATTAACACATCATTATCACCACTAGACAGATCCACTGGGCAGAAATCTAATGAAGACATAAGATCCCTAAATGAGAAACTAGAAGTACTAGGACTAATGGTCCTAGTACTTCACCCTCAGAAAGCAGAAGACACTTTCTTCTGAAACACACATGGAATCTTCTCTAGAATAGAACACGACTTAGGATATAAATCTAATTTTCACTGGGTCACAAATGAAAAGATTATAGAAATCAGACTATCAGATCGAAATGTAATAGAGATCAAGGTTGACAGTAAAAAGATTTGGAAAAAATACAACTCCTGAAGATTAAACATGCTGCTCAACAATAGCTGGATAAAATAAGAAAGCAAGGAAGAAATAAAAAGATTCTCTTGAGACAAATGACAATGAATAAAAAATTGTCAATATCTGTGGGACACAGCAAAAGCAGTAATTCGGGGAGCCTCATAGCAGTTCAGGCTTATGTTAGAAAAGAGGAAAACGACAAAAGCAACAGCTTAAAGGGAAACCTTAAGGAACTGGAAAAACAGCAGCAAAGAAACCCAAACACAGGTAGAAGACAAGAAATATTACAAATCAGAGCAGAAATAAACAACATATAAACAAAGACAGCAATACAAAAAATCAATAAGACCAGGAGCTGGTTTTTAAATAGAATGAACAAGATAAACCACTGGCAAGATTCACAAAGAAAAAATGGAATAGCACCCAAATATATTGGATCACAAATGAACAGGGAAAGCTAATAACAGAACCTCAAGAAATCCAGGACATCATGAGGGTTGTTGTGTATTTTTTGTAATATTGATTTTGCCTGTCGTCCCACCTGGATCTTCCAGGTGAGGGCAATTAAGGAAAGAATAAAATAGCTTGTTGGGGAGATGGAAGAGGTTTTCTGCCAGAGCTGACGGCTCTTGGTTTGACACTAGTAAATATCATTGTCGTTGGATGGTTGCTGTTTACAATTCAATCGAAAATTTCTACTCCAATATTTGCATTGCTTGAGTGGTCTCCATTAGTCATAGTTTGTGGAATTTCTGTGTTGGCTAATATGACTATCATATGCATAGACATTGGCTGGGGTTAGGAAATAGACAATGTGGAAATTGTAAAGTGATGACCAGTATGTATAATAAAAAATTTTATCCTACGAAAATTCAGACTAAGATACAGGCTGATAAATCTAACACTGGCATCAAGAGTATAGGCATTTTTTGCCAGAAAAAATCAACCCAGACACGTAATTTAGATACTCACAATCAAAATCAAAATCTTGACACTTATGACCAGCCTCTAGTGCTAAGTTCACAAGGGAGTCCTGAATCTGTTCACAGAATGGACTCATATGTTAGTGCCAACAAAGAAAATGAACCACATTCTAGTACTGCACATGAGGCATCAGAGCCCTGTGCAGGGTACTTCTGCTAATCTGGCCTCAACTCCATTGCAGAGTATATGTTTTAACTTATCAACCTCTCGAAATGGAGGATGTGGAATGGTTTAAAAAAGCATGTAAAGGCAGAAGCCGGGTACCCTGTTTGTGATATCAGGCTGGGAAAATCTACAAAACTACGCCTGCCCAGTGGGGCCCGACTGTGAAAAACTGTGAGTGCTACCTGTGTATGTCTGTCTACTGTCCTCTTGCATGAACCTCCTGGGACTGGGCCGAAAAGAGACTCCAGAAAACTCGCTTTTCCAGAGGTCATTTCCAGGGCAGGACTCCAGAACATAAAAAAAGGCTAGGCTTTGCAGAAGCCAGGTCCCCTGTTTGTGACATCAGACTGGGAAAATCCACGAAACTACGCCTGCCCAGTGGGATCCGAATGTGAAAAACTGTGAGTGCTACCTGTGTATGCTTGTCTACTGTCCTCTTGCGCAAACCTCTTGGGAGTGGGCCAAAAAGAGGCTCCAGAAAACTCGCTCTCGCAGAGGCCATTTCCAGGGTAGGACTCCTGAACATAAAAACCGGCTAGGCTTTGCAGAAGCCAGGTTCCCTGTTTGTGACATCAGGCTGGGAAAATCCATGAAACTACGCCTGCCCAGTGGGGCCCAACTGTGAAAAACTGTGAGTGCTACCTGTGTATGTCTGTCTACTGTCCTCTTGCGTGAACCTCTTGGGAGTGGGCAGAAAAGAGGCTCCAGAAAACTTGCTCTCCCAGAGCCATTTCCAGGGCGGGACTCCAGAACATAAAATCTGGCTAGGCTTGCAGCAGCCGGGTCCCCCGTTTGTGATATAAGGCTGGGAAAATCCATAAAACTACGCCTGCCCAGTGGGGCCTGACTGTGAAAAACTGTGAGTGCCACCTGTGAATGTCTGTCTACTGTCCTCTTGCATGAACCTCTTGAGAGTGAACTGAAAAGAGGCTCCAGAAAACACACTCTCCCAAAGGCCATTTCCAGGGCGGGACTCCAGAACATAAAAACCGGCTAGGCTTTGAAGAAGCCGGTCCCCTGTTCTTGACATCTGGCTGGGAAAATCCACAAAACTAAGACTGCCCAGTGGGGCCCGACTGTGAAAAACTGTGAGTGCCACCTGTGTATGTCTTTCTACTGTCCTCTTGCGTGAAACTCTTGAGAGTGGGCCGAAAAGAAGCTCCAGAAAACTCGCTCTTCCAGAGGCCATTTCCAGGGCGGGACTCCAAAACAAAAAACGGCTAGGCTTTGCAGAAGCCGGGTTCCCTGTTTGTGACATCAGGCTGGGAAAATCCACGAAACTACACCTGCCCAGTGGGGCCCGACTGTGAAAAACTGTGAGTGCCACCTGTGTAGGTCTGTCTACTGTCCTCTTGTGTGAAACTTTTGGGAGTGGGCCGAAAATAGGCTCCAGAAAACTCACTCTCCCAGAGCCATTTCCAGGGCGGGACTCCAGAACATAAAAACCGGCTAGGCTTTGCAGTAGCCGGGTTCCCTGTTTGTGACATCAGGCTGGGAAAATCCACAAAACTACGCCTGCCCAGTGGGGCCCGACTGTGAAAAACTGTGAGTGCCACCTGTGAATGTCTGTCTACTGTCCTCTTGTGTGAACCTCTTGGGACTGGGCCGAAGAGAGGCTCCAGCAGAGAACGGCCGCTTCGCTTCACTATGTGGCTATGCGCTCTTTCTAAGAAAAGAACACCATTGCAATAAGAAGAAAAAAATCACACTAAGAACTGTGCTGGATTACAGAAGCAAGCATTACACTCTGGACTGTATTCCCTGTTGCATTCTTGGGACTAAGATTTGATACAGTGTGAGGCTTCATCCATGGAGGACTCCCCTCACTTAGAAGCAAGTCAGCCATTCCAGAAATGGGCAGAGCCAGAGGAGTGTGCTGCATGCATCATATAGCCAGTGAATACCACCACAACACGTAGAAAACCCCACAATGCAAGGGTGACAATGGGGAAACAATGCAGGCCAGAATCAGACATAGAGAATGAAGATGACAATTCTGAGGACCAGATAATGAACAACCAACTGATCAACCCCTCAGATAAGGACTTTAGACTAGCAATATGGAAGATCCTCAATGAACTCAAAGAAACCATGGATAGAGTTGAACAGAACACTAATAAGAACCAAGAAAATATGAAGAGAGAAATCACAAAACTTCAAACTAAAATAACATGTCAACTAACAGACCTGAAAATGTCAGTAAACGAAGTAAATGAGAAAATGGATAAGCTCTGGGACAGGGTAACAAAAGCTGAAAATAGACTTGGTGCTGTGGAAGATAAGATACATAACAATTCCATACAACAGGAGAGATTGGAAAAAAACTTAAAGCAAATGAACAGACAATGGAATAATTAGTCAAAGAATGGGAACATATGAAAATAGAAGTCTATGATAAGATCAACAGAAACAACTTAAGAATCATTGGAGTCCCAGAGACCCAAGAAGAAAATTTCCAGGAAGAATCAACGGTCAAGAACATTATAAAAGAGAAACTGCCAGAGCTAAATAGTATATGTGATCAAATCCTGCATGCTCGATGAGTACCAACCAAAAGAGACCCCAGATCAACGAAAGCAGCAGTTGGTTCTTTGAAAATATAAACAAGATTGATAGACCACTGGCAAAACTAACAAAGAAAGAGAGAGAGAAATTTGATAACTCGTATTAGGAATGAAAAAGGAGAGATCACTACTGATATGACAGAGATTCAAAGGGTAATCTAAAACTACTTTGAGAAACTCTATGCCACTAAAAATGAGAACCTGGAAGAAATGGATAAATTCTTGGACACTTATAATCTTCCATGGCGGAAGGAAGAGGATGTAGCATATCTAAACACCCCCATCACCATTGATTAAATTAAAACGTTAATCAAATGTCTGCCGAAAAACAAAAGCCCATGCCCAGACGGATTCACTAATGAATTCATTCAAACTTTCCAAGAGGAACTACTACCAATCCTGGCAAGACTCTTTCATGAAATTGAACAAATGGAAACTCTTCCAAATAAATTTTATGCAGCCAACATCAGCTTGATATATAAACCAGACAGATGCTACAAAAAAAAATTACAGACCAATATCGATGATGAATGCAGATGCAAAGATCCTCAACAAAATCCTGGCAAATAGGACTCAATTCCTCATTAAGAAGATCATCCACTACATTCAAGTAGGTTTCATCCCAGGAATGCAAGGCTAGTTTAACATCCGTAAATCTATCAACATAATACACAACATCAATAACAAGAAAATAAAAATCACATGATCATATCAATAGATGCAGAGAAAGCATTTGATAAGTTCCAACACCCATTCTTGATCAAAACTGTCAGCAAGATGGGAATGGAAGGAACCTTTCTCAATATAGTGAAGGCCATCTACCACAAGCCAGTGGCAAATATTATCCTCAATGGAGAAAAACTAAAAGCCTTCCCTCTAAATTCTGGCACAAGACAAGGCTGTCCTCTCTCACCACTCCTGTTCAACATAGCACTAGAAGTACTTGCTATAGTGATTAGGCAAATAAAGATATCAAGGGAATCCAGATAGGAAAGGAAGAAGTCAGGCTCTCACTGTTTGCAGATGACATAATACTCTACTTAGAAAACACTAAAGACTCTATCAAAAAGCTTCTAGAAACAATAGATTCATATAGCAAGGTGGCAGGCTACAAAATTAACACAGAAAAATCAATGGACTTTCTATATAACAATAGTAATAAGGATAAAATGGACATTAAGAAAACAACCCCATTCACAATAGTGCCACACAAACTCAAATATCTGGGAATCAACTTGATTAAAATGTGAAGGACCTATACAAAGAAAACTATAAAACTCTGCTCCAAGAATTAAGAGAGGATACACGGAAATGGAAACGCATACCCTGCTCATGGATTGGCAGGATTAACATCATCAAAACGGCAATACTCCCCAAGGCATTATATAGATTTAATGCTATCCCTCTAAAGATACCCATGACATTCTTCAAAGAAGTGGATCAGGCACTTTTGAAATTTATTTGGAACAATAAACACAGTAGAATAGCTAAAGCAATCATTGGGAAAAAGAATATGGGAGGAATTACTTTCCCCAACTTTAAACTGCACTACAAAGCAATAGTTATCACAACAGCATGATATTGGAAAAAGGACAGGCCCTCATATCAGTGGAATAGGCTTGAATACTCAGAAAATGTTCCCCAGACATACAATCACTTAATTTTTGATAAAGAAGCAGGAAATCCTAAATGGGTCAGGGAAAGCCTCTTCAACAAGTGGTGTTGGCACAACTGGATAGCCACTTGCAAAAAATTGAACTTAGACCCACAGCTAACATCATGTACAAAGGTAAAATCCAAATGGATTAAAGACCTCGATATCAGACCTAAAACCATAAGATATATAGAACAACACATATATAAAACACTCCAGGACATTACAAGCATATTCAAGGTGGAAACTGAACTCTCTAAGCAAGTGAAAGCAGAGATTAACAGATGGGAATATATTAAGCTGAGAACTTCTGCACCTCAAAGGAAATAGTGCCCAGGATACAAGAGCCACCCACTGAATGGGAGACACTATTCACCCAATACCCATCAGATCTCCAAAATATACAAGACACTGACAGAACTTTACAAGAAAAAAACATCTAATCCCATCAAAAACTGGGGAGAAGAAATGAACAGACACTTTGACAAAGAGGAAATATAAATGGCCAAAAGACACATGAAAAAGTGCTCCACATCACTAATCATCAGGGAGATGCAAATCAAAACAACGATGAGATACCACCTCACACCACAGAGAATGGCACACATCACAAAGAATGAGAACAAACAGTGCTGGCGGGGATGTGGAGAGAAATGAACTCTTATCCACTGCTGGTGGGAATGCCGTCTAGTTCAACCTTTATGGAAATCGATATGGAGATTCCTCCAAAAACTGGAAATCGAGCTCCCATACGATCCAGCTATACCACTCCTAGGAATATACCCTAGGAACACAAAAATACAATACAAAAACCCCTTCCTTACACCTATATTCATTGCAGCACTATTTACCATAGCAAGACTATGAAACCAAGCAAGATGCCCTTCAACAGACGAATGGCTAAAGAAACTATGGTACATATACACAATGGAATATTATGCAGCTGTCAGGAGAGATGAAGTCATGAAATTTTCCTTTACATGGATGTACACGGAATCTATTATGCTGAGTGAAATAAGTCAGAGAGAGAGAGAAAAACGCAGAATTGTCTAACTCATCTATGGGTTTTAAGAAAAATGAAAGACATTCTTGCAATAATAATTTTAGACATAAAAGAGAAAAGAGCTGGAAGTTCCAGGTTACCTCAGGAAGCTCACCACAAAAAGTGATGAGTTTAGTTAGAGAAATAACTACATTTTTATCTGTCCTAATAATGAGAATGCATGAGGGGAATGGAGAGCCTATTTAGAGTACAGGTGGGGGTCAGTGGGGAGGAGGGAGACTTGGGACATTGGTGATGGGAATGTTGCACTGGTGATGGGTGGTGTTCTTTACATGACTGAAACCCAAACACAATCATGTATGTAATCAAGGTGTTTAAATAAAAAAACATGTAAAAATTTTGGGGCAACCTCTCCATATTGTCAGGAGATACTAAGAATTTGGTGTCGAAAATCAATTTGGACTCTGTATGACTTTAAAAAACTTGCTGAAATATGCCTGCCATCTAAACAGCAAACCGAATGGGAAATGTTATATGCAGAGGGTGTGAAATCCAAACTATATAGTCTGGATGTAACATAAAAACGAGTGGCAGGGGTTAATCTCTCACATGAATTATTATTGGGAGTAAATCAATATTCAGATGTACAGACACAAGCGGCTTTACCAAAGGGAATCTCAAAAATAATTAAAGACATTGCATTATCTGCATGGGAAAGAGTTGATACTAACATACTGGGAGGTAACCTTAAGAATCATCCAAGGTCCCCAGGAACCTTATGTAGAATTTGTGGCAAAGCTCAAAGATGCTTTAAAAATACAAATTAAAAATGATGAGGTGAGGAAATTTCTAGAAAAATGTTTGGCTTATCATAATGCTAATTCAGCTTGCAAATTGGTATTGGCATCGTTGCAGGAAAAAGCTGATTTAAATAAATTTTTATATGCATATCGGAATGTTTATGATATGCCCCATTCATTAGCAAATTTAGATCAGGTGCAAACCTTTGCAAATACTAAAGGTAACATACCTTTTTACCAAAGGAGAAAAAAGTCTGAAAGCCAGGTCTCTGCCCAAAATTAAATAAGGGTCACCACTGGGCAAAAGACTGTAGATCTGGAATTCCCCCTAATAATAAAATAGGAAGAGTTTTTTTCTTTTTTTTTTCTTTATTTAAACATCTTGATTACATATATGATTGTGATTAGGTTTCAGTCATGTAAAGAACACCACCATCACCAATGCAACATTCCCACAACCAATGTCCCTAATCTCACTCCATCACAACCCACCCCCACCTGTACTCCAGACAGGCTTTCCAGTTCCCTCATTCATTCACATGATTATGGTAGTTCTCTGTGTAGTTATTGCTATAACTGAACTCACCACTCTTTGTGGTGAGCTTCATGAATTTAGCTGGAAGTTCCAGCCCTCCTCTCATTGTCTCTGAGGATTGTTGCAAAAATGACTTTTATTTTTCTTAAAACCCATAGATGAGTGAGACTATTTTGCATCTCTCTCCCTCTGACTTATTTCACTCAGCATGATAGATTCCATGTACATCCATGTATAGGAAAATTTCATGAGTTCATCTCTCCTGACGGCTGCATAATATTCCATTGTGTATATGTACCACAGTTTCTTTAGCCATTCGTCTGATGAAGGGCATCTTGGTTGTTTCCAGAGCCTGGCTATTGTGAATAGTGCTGCAATAAATATAGATGTAAGGAAGGGGTTTTGTATTGTAATCTTGTGTTATATTGGTTGTTTCCAGAGCCTGGCTATTGTGAATAGTGCTGCAATAAATATAGGTGTGAGGAAGGGATTTTTGTATTGTATTCTTGTGTTCTTAGGGTATATCCCTAGGAATGGAATAGCTGGGTCGAATGGGAGCTCAATTTCCAGATTTTGGAGGAATCTCCATATCGCTTTCCATAGAGGTTGGACTAGATGGCATTCCCACCAGAAGTGGATAAAAGTTCCTTTCTCTCCACATCCTCACCAGCACTGATTGTTCTCATTCTTTGTGATGTGCGCCAATCTCTGTGGTGTGAGGTGGTATCTCATCATTATTTTGATTTGCAACTCCCTGATGATTAGTGACGAAGAGCTTTTTTTCATGTGCCTCTTGGCCATTTGTATTTTTTTTTATTAACTGTGTGTTCATCTCTTCTCCCCATTTTTTGATGGGATTAGATGTTTTTTCTTGTAAAGTTCTGTCAGTGCCCTGTATATTTGGATATTAGCCCCTTATCTGATGGGTGTTGGGTGAATAGTTTCTCCCACTCGGTTGGTGGCTCTTGTATCCTGGGCACTATTTCTTTTGAGGTGCAGAAGCTTCTCAGTTTAATGTATTCCCATCTGTTGATCTCTGCTTCCACTTGTTTGGAAAGTGCAGTTTCCTCCTTGAAGACGTCTTTAGTCTCAATGTCATGGAGTGTTTTACTGTCATGCTGTTCTATATACCTTGTGGTATCAGGTCTGATATCAAGGTCTTTAATCCATTTAGATTTTACCTTCGTACTTGATGTTAACTGGGGGTCTATGTTCGCTTTATTGCAAGTGGCTAACCAGTTCTTCCAGCACCACTTTTTGAAGAGGCTTTCTTTGCTCTATTTAGGATTTCTTGCTCCTTTGTCAAAAATTAGGTAATTGTATGTCTGGGAGATAATGTCTGAGAACTCAAGCCTATTCCACTGATCTGAGGGTCTGTCTTTATTTCAATACCATGCTGTTTTGATAACTATTGCTTTGTAGTACAGTTTAAAGTTGGGGAAAGTAATGCCTCCCATTTTCCTTTTCCCCAGGAGTGCTTTAGCTATTCGAGGGTGTTTATTGTTTCAGAAGAACTTCATAAGTGTTTGATCCACTTCTTTGAAGAATGTCATGGGTATTTTTAGGGGATCGCATTAAATCTGTATAACTCTTTGGGGAGTTTTGCAATTTTAATGATGTTAATCCTGCCAATCTATGAGCAGAGTATGTGTTTCCATTTCCGTATATCCTCTCTTATTTCTTGGAGCAGGGCTTTATAGTTTTCTTTGCATAGTTCCTTCACGTCTTTGGTCAAGTTGACTCCAATATATTTGAGTTTGTGTGGTACTATTTTGAATGGGTTTGCTTTCTTGACTTCCTTCTCTTCCTTATCATTATTGGTGTATAAAAAGGCCATTGATTTCTGTGTGCTAATTTTGTAGCCTGCCTCCTTACTATATGAGTCTCTTGTTTCTAGAAGCTTTTTGTTAGAGTCTTTAGGGTTTTCTAAGTAGATTGCAGATCCAGAAACCTCATTGATAATAACCTAAGTAGAGGTTTCTTTTTTTTTTCTCTTTATTTGGATATCTTGATTACATAAATGATTGTGATAAGGTTTCAGTCCTATAAAGATCACCCCTCTTCACCAGTGCAACATTCCCGCCACCAAAGTCCCAAATCTCCCTCCATCCCACCCCACCCCCACCTGTACTCCAGACAGGCTTTCCAGTTCCCTCATTCATTCACTTGATTATGGTAGTTCTCAGTGTAGTTATTTCTATAACTGTGCTCACCACTCTTGTGGTGAGCTTCATGGAGTGAGCTGGTGTTCCAGCTCTCCTCTAATTGTCTCTGAGGATTGTTACAAAAATGACTTTTATTTTTCTTAAGACCCATAGATGAGTGAGACTATTCTGCGTCTCTCTCTCTCCCTCTGACTTATTTCACTGAGCATGATAGATTCCATGTACATCCATGTATAGAAAAATTTCATGACTTCATCTCTCCTGACGGCTGCATAATATTCCATTGTGTATATGTACCACAATTTCTTTAGCCATTCGTCTGTTGAAGGGCATCTTGGTTGTTTCCAGAGCCTGGCTATTGTGAATAGTGCTGCAATAAATATAGGTGTGAGGAAGGGGTTTTTGTATTGTATTCTTGTGCTCCTAGGGTATATCCCTAGGAGTGGAATAGCTGGGTCGAATGGGAGCTCAATTTCCAGTTTTTGAAGAAACCTCCATATCGCTTTCCATAGAGGCTGTACTAGACGGCATTCCCACCAGCAGTGGATAAGAGTTCCTTTCTCTCCACATCCCCGCCAGCACTGATTGTTCTCATTCTTTGTGATGTGCGCCAATCTCTGTGGTGTGAGGTGGTATCTCATCGTTGTTTTGATTTGCATTTCTCTGATGATTAGTGACGAGGAGCATTTTTTCATGTGTCTTTTGGCCATTTGTATTTCTTTTTTATCAAAGTGTCTGTTCATTACTTCTCCCCATTTTTGATGGGATTAGATGTTTTTTTTTGTAAAGTTCTGTCAGTGCCCTGTATATTTTGGGTATTAGCCCCTTATCTGAAGGATGTTGGGTGAATAGTTTCTCCCACTCAGTGGGTGACTCTTGTATCCTGGGCACTATTTCTTTTGAGGTGCAGAAGCTTTTCAGTTTAATGTATTCCCATCTGTTAATCTCTGCTTCCACTTGTTTGGAAAGTGCAGTTTCCTCCTTGAAGATACCTTTAGTCTCAATGTCATGGAGTGTTTTACCGACATGTTGTTCTATATACCTTATGGTATCTGGTCTGATATCAAGGTCTTTAATCCATTTGGATTTTACCTTCGTACATGATGTTAACTGGGGGTCTATGTTCGCTTTTTTGCAAGTCGCTAACCAGTTCTGCCAGCACCACTTGTTGAAGAGATTTTCTCTGCTCCACTTAGGATTTCTTGCTCCTTTGTCAAAAATTAGGTAATTGTATGCCTGGGGAATGTTCTCTGAGAACTCAAGCCTATTCCACTGATCTGAGGGTCTGTCTTTATTCCAATACCATGCTGTTTTAATAACTATTGCTTTGTAGTACAGTTTAAAGTTGGGGAAAGTAATGCCTCCCATTTTCCTTTTCCCTAGGAGTGCTTTAGCTATTCGAGGATGTTTATTGTTCCAGATGAACTTCATAAGTGTTTGATCCACTTCTTTGAAGAATGTCATGGGTATTTTTAAGGGGATCGCATTAAATCTGTATAATGCTTTGGGGAGTATTGCCATTTTAATGATGTTAATCCTGCCAAGCCATGAGTAGGGTAAGTGTTTCCATTTCCGTGTGTCCTCTCTTATTTCTTGGAGCAGGGCTTTATAGTTTTCTTTGTATAGGTCCTTCACGTCTTTGGTCAAGTTGACTCCAAGATATTTGAGTTTGTGTGGCACTATTGTGAATGGGATTGCTTTCCTGACTTCCATCTCCTCCCTATTATTATTGGTGTATAAAAAGGACATTGATTTCTGTAGGTTGATTTTGTAGCCTGCCACCTTGCTATATGAATCTATTATTTCTAGAAGCTTTTTGGTAGAGTCTTTAGGGTTTTCTAAGTAGAGTATCATATCATCTGCAAACAATGAGAGTTTGACTTCTTCCTTTCCTATCTGAATTCCCTTGATATCTTTTTCTTGCCTGATCGCTATAGCAAGAACTTCCAGTACTATATTGAAGAGGAGTGGTGAGAGAGGACAGCCTTGTCTTGTACCCGAATTTAGAGGAAAGGCTTTTAGTTTTTCTCCATTGAGGATAATATTTGCCATTGGCTTGTGGTAAATGGCTTCAACTAGATTGAGAAAGGTTCCTTCCATTCCCATCTTGCTGAGAGTTTTGATCAAGAATGGGTGTTGGACCTTATCAAATGCTTTCTCTGCATCTATTGATATGATCATGTGATTTTTATTTTTCTTGTTGTTGATGTTGTGTATGATGTTAATAGATTTACGGATGTTAAACCATCCTTGCATTCCTGGGATGAAGCCTACTTGGTCGTAGTATATGATCTTCTTGATGATGCATTGGATCCTATTTGCCAGGATTTTGTTGAAGATCTTTGCATCAGCATTCATCAGGGATATTGGTCTGTAATTTTCTTTTTTGGCAGCATCTCGGTCTGGTTTTGGTATCAAGGTAATGTTGGCTTCATAAAAGCTGTTTGGGAGAGTTCCCTTTTTTTCAATTTCATGGAAGAGTCTGGCTAGGATTGGTAGTAGCTCCTCTTGAAAGATTTGAAAAAATTCATTAGGAAAACCATCTGGGCCTGGGCTTTTCTTTTTTGGTAGATGTTTGATTACAGTTTCAATTTCCTCAGTAGTGATGGGGGTGTTTAGATATGCTACATCCTCCTTACTTAAATGTGGAAGGTTATAAGTGTCCAAGAATTTTTCCATTTCTTCTAGGTTCTCATGTTTTGTAGCATAAAGTTTCTCAAAGTAGCCTCTGATTATCCTTTGGATCTCTGCAATTTCTGTTGTGATCTCCCCCTTTTCATTTCTAATACGGGTTATCAGATTTCTCTCTCTCTTTCTTTGTGAGTTTTGCCAATGGTCTATCAATCTTGTTTATTTTTTCAAAGAACCAGCTTCTGCTTTCGTTGATCTTTCGGATTGCTTTTTGGTTTTCCACTTCATTGAGTTCCGCTTTCAGCTTTATTATTTCCTTCTGTCTCCCTATTTTTGGTTCATTCTGTTGGTCATTTTCTAATTGTTTAAGCTGTGCCATTAAGTTATTCAGGTATGCTCCTTCTTCCTTCCTGATGTGTGCTTGTAGAGCTATAAATTTTCCTCTCAGGACTGCTTTTGCTGTGTCCCATAGATTCTGGCAGTTTGTGTCTTCATTATCATTTGTTTCCAGGAAAGTTTTGATTTCCTTTTTGATTTCATCTCGGACCCACTGGTTGTTCAGTAGCAGGGTGTTTAATTTCCAATTGTTAAAGTTTTTCTTCTGTGTGGCTTTGTAGTTCACATCTAATTTCAGAGCCTTGTGGTCAGCAAAGGTAGCCTGCAAGATTTCTATCCTCTTGATTTTATGGTGGTATGTTTTATGTGTCAGCATGTAGTCTATTCTGGAGAATGACCCATGTACATTGGAAAAGAATGTGTATCCAGGTTTTTTGGGATGGAGTGTCCTGTATATATCTACTAGTCCTCTTTCTTCCATAACACTTTTCAGGGCTCGTATGTTTTTGTTGGGTTTCAGTCTGGTTGACCTATCAAGTGTTGATAGGGCTGTGTTGAAGTCTCCCACAATGATTGTGTTATTATTGATTTCTTCTTTCAGATTTGTCAGTAATTGTATTAGATAATTTGCTGGTCTCTCATTGGGTGCATATATGTTTAATAGTCTGATTTCTTCCTGTTGCACATAACCCTTGATTAGTACATAGTGTCCATCTTTGTCCCTTACCACTTTTCTGAGTATAAAGTTGGTGTCATCTGATATTAATATGGCCACCCCAGCTTTTTTCAGGGTGTTGTTTGCTTGGATAATTTTCTTCCAACCTTTGATTTTGAGTCTATGTTTGTTCTGACTATTCAGATGTGTTTCTTGTAGGCAGCAAAAGGTTGGATTCATCTTTTTGACCCATTTTGCCACTCTGTGTCTTTTAATTGGTGAATTTAGTCCATTGACATTGAGGGAGATGATTGTCATAGGATTTAATGTCATCTTTGTAGATAAGTTTGCTGTGTTTGTTGGTCTCTCTTGTCTTAGAGTAGACCTGTCAGTTTTTCCTTTAAGGCTGGTTTATCTTCTGTGAAGTTTCTGAGCTGTTGTTTATCCGTGAAGCTGTGTATTCTTCCTCCAAACCTGAATGTGAGTCGGGCTGGGTGCAGTATTCTTGGGGAGGCATTCATTTCATTCAATCTTGTCACAATATCCAACCACTGTCTTCTGGCCTTGAGAGTTTCTTGTGACATGTCTGCTGTAAGTCTTAGGGATGCTCCTTTGAATGTAATTTCCCTTTTTGATCTTGCTGCTTTCAGTATTCTATCCCTATCTATGGGATTTGTCATTGTAACGAGGATGTGTCTTGGGGTGTTTTTCTTTGGGTCTCTTTTAGCTGGTATTCTTCGGGCATGCAGTATTTGATTGCATGTAGGCTTTAACTCTGGGAGTATCTCTTTGATGATGTCTTTGACAGTTGATTCTTCTTGGAGATCTCCTTCCTGGGTTTCTGGGACTCCAATGATTCTTATGTTGTTTCTGTTGAGTTTATCAAAGACTTCTATTTTCATCTCTTCGCATGCCTTGAGTACATTTTCCATTGCCTGTTCGTTTGTCTTAATGTTCTTTTCCAATTTCTTCTGTTGTGTTGAGCTTTTCTGCATCTCATCTTCCAGTACTCCGATTCTCTCCTCAGCTGCTGATACCCTGTTGGCGAGGCTATCCATTGTGGTTTTCAGTTGAGCAACCGTATTTTTCAGATCTGTTATTTCAGTTTGGAGTTTTCTGATTTCTGTTTTTGTGTTCTCTTCAGATCGATCTATGCTCTTTTTGAGGTCTACAAACATATTCCATATTTCTACTCTAAACTCCTTATCTGAAAGGTTAATCAGGTGGTTGTAATTTATTAGATCAACCGAGCTTTCGTCTTCATTCTCTATGGATGGTGTTTGCCTGCGAGTTTTCCCCATTGTCACGCTTGTAGTGTGGTTTTTCCTGCGTGTTGTGGTGGGGTTCATTGATTAGGAAGAGTTCGCGGCTGCAAAGGGAAGCGAAGCGGCTGAGCGCTTCTGTTGCCTCTAGTTGCAAGTCCTCAGAGTGAACAAAGGCAGGGCAAGGTAGAGCGATCCCGCAGCCCCAGAATGCAGCTGCTCACCAGCTTCAAAATGCAGTTTTTTAGGGGTGCACTCCCTAGGCCCCTGAGGAAACCTTCGGAAGTTCAGAAGCACAGTTTCAGGCAGACAGAGATAGGAGTTTTCCCCGAAGTCCTCAGAGTAAACAAAGGCAGGGCAGGGCAAAGCGATTCCGCGGCCCCACAATGCAGGCACTCACCAGCTTCAGAATGCAGTGTTTTTGGGGGTGCGCTCCCTAGGCCCCTGAGGAAACCTTCGGAAGTTCAGAAGCACAGTTTCAGGCAGACAGAGATAGGAGTTTTCCCCGAAGTCCTCAGAGTGAACAAAGGCAGGGCAGGGCAAAGCGATTCCACGGCCCCAGAATGCACGCACTCACCAGCTTCAAAATGCAGTGTTTTTGGGGGTGCGCTCCCTAGGCCCCTGAGGAAACCTTCGGAAGTTCAGAAGCACAGTTTCAGGCAGACAGAGATAGGAGTTTTCCCCGAAGTCCTCAGAGTGAACAAAGGCAGGGCAGGGCAAAGCGATTCCGCGGCCCCACAATGCAGGCACTCACCAGCTTCAAAATGCAGTGTTTTTGGGGGTGCGCTCCCTAGGCCCCTGAGGAAACCTTCGGAAGTTCAGAAGCACAGTTTCAGGCAGACAGAGATAGGAGTTTTCCCTGAAGTCCTCAGAGTAAACAAAGGCAGGGCAGGGCAAAGCGATTCCACGGCCCCACAATGCAGGCACTCACCAGCTTCAAAATGCAGTGTTTTTGGGGGTGCGCTTCCTAGGCCCCTGAGGAAACCTTCGGAAGTTCAGAAGCACAGTTTCAGGCAGACAGAGATAGGAGTTTTCCCCGAAGTCCTCAGAGTGAACAAAGGCAGGGCAGGGCAAAGCGATTTCGCGGCCCCAGAATGCACGCCTAAGTAGAGGTTTCAACACAATCCCCAGGAGGCAAATCGCCTGCTACTATTGTGGAAAACAGGGGCATATCAAAAGAAATTGCCTTATAATTTATAATTCCTTATAAATTCAGCTCCTCAAGGACACACATGCAAGATGCAGAGAAAAGCCCACAGGGCCTCCCCCAGGCCCTTCTAAATCAGGGGCAAAGTTAGCAGACAATAATCCTTCCAAGCCCAGGCCAAGAAAATTCATCATGATAAGAGAATTAATTCACTCCACATCAGGGTGTGCCGGATTAGACATATTATGCCCAGAGGACATTACAATTTACCCAGGATAATGCCCTTATATGTTACACACAGGCATAGTGGGACCACCAATCCAAGATACAGTGGGTTTGATTCTGGGCAGAAGTTTCCTTAACGTAAAAGGTATATCAATAACCACAGGTGTCATTGATTCAGATTCAAAGGGAGAAATTATTGTAGTTATTGACGTGCCAGTTACTTGGACTTTCAAAAATGGGGAGATGATTTCCCAAATAGTAATAATATCTTATGTTAAATTTGGGACTTCAGATAAGATAAGAACTGGAGGTTTTGGAAGCACAGATACGGGGGCTGCCAAAAACCCATTAGTGGCTTTGGTTACTAAATGTAAACATGAAAATCCAATGATTAAACTTAATTTAGAAGGGTAATTCTTCAATGGCATGATAGACACAGGTGCTCAGGTCACTGTAATTTCTGATAAAGAATGGCCAGAATATTGGCCTCTTCAAGAAATTCCATATTTGTTAAAAGGAGTGGGAGGCCTAAGTTCTTGTTTGTTAAGCACAAGAACCATGGTATTTTATGGCCCAGAAAACCAAAAGGCTATAATCAGACCTCATGTGGGCCCATTCTCACTATCCCTGTGGGGCCGTGATCTGCATAAACAATGGAAGGCAGAATTCCATATACCATTAGCTCAAGGTGAGCCTGAACATTCTCCTGAATTAAAAACTCAAAATTCATGGTAGGGGCTACTGCCAGAAAAACCCCAGCACTGATAAAAATAAAATGGAAATCTGATTAACCAATTTGGATAGGCAGTGGCCCCATAAAACTGATAAATTAAAGGTGCTAACAGAATTAGTGGAAGAATAGCTAAAATTAGGACATATTGAGCCTTTGTTTTCTCAGTGGAATTCACCTATATTTACTATAAAAAAGATATTTGGTAAATGGGGATTGTTAATGGATCTGAGAGCTGTGAATTTATCTTTGGTACCTATGGGAAAATTACAGACAGGTTTACCATCACCTGTAGTAATCCCTAAGGAATGGCCACTAATTATAATTGATTTGAAAGACTGCTTCTACCATATTTCTATTCACCCAGATGATAAACACTGTTTTGCATTCTCAGTTCCTTCTATTAATAATACCCACCCTTGCAGGAGTTTTCAATGGACAGTTCTCCCTCAGGGCATGCTAAATTCACCAACTATATGTCAATTATTTGTGGACAAAATTTTGAGTCCTGCTCGTGAAATATTTCCCCAAGCTATAATTTATCATTACACTGATGATATTTTAATTACAATGAATAATAAAACTGATTTACAGAAATTATATGCTTATGTGATTAACTGTAATGGCAGGACTGAAAATAGCTTTAGAAAAAATACAGACCATGCCACCGTATCAATACTTGGGTTTTATTTTGGACAGAACATTAATACGTTCACAAAAAATTTCCATCAAAAAAGAGAAACTTAAAACATTTAATGACTTTCAGCAACTTTTAGGTGATGTAAATTGGCTCTGCCCAGTGCTAGGAATCTCGAACGCAGAGCTGTTTAATTTGTTTAAAACTTTGGAAGGTAATCCTGCATTAGATAGTCCCAGAAATTTAACACAAGCTGCCAAAAATGAATTGGACATTTTCTTGAACAGACTGCAAAAATCATTTCTCTTAAGATTCAATCCAGGAGAGAAGGTATTTTTTTAATTAATTTTTCCTACAAAAGAAACACCTATGGCGGCTTTAATGCAACAGGCTGGTCCTTTGGAATAGGTGTCTTTACATAGCAAATAGGCTCAGTCTGTTATATCTTACCTGCAACTAATCTCAGAATTGATTATCAAAGCAAGACTCAGATCAATATCTTTGTTAGGTTTTGATCCAGTTATAATAGTATTGCCAATACCAAAAAGGAAATTGGGTTAATATTGCCTCTTAATGAATCTCTACAAAGGGCCCTCTCAGATTTTACAGGAGAGATTTCTTTTCATTATCCAAAAGGAAAGACCTGGGACTTTTTGAAAAAGACTCAGTTTGTTATTTCTTCAATTGTACGGGATTCTCCTATTCCCAATGCAAAAGTTTTTTATATAGATGGAGCAAGTGGAGGAATAACCAGAGAAAATATGAATATAACGATAAAAACCAAATATAAGTCTGCACAGAAATTTGAATTAGCCACTGCCTCCATCAATTCTCATAGTCCGATTATACAGAACTTACTAAAAAAGTTACAACTTATTAAAAAAAGAACTGAACCCATCTTCATCACACATATTAGAGCCCATTCAGGTCTTCCAGTGCCAATGGCCCAAGGAAATAAAACTGCTGACTTGTTGGCAATGCCTATATTTAAATCACCTGTAGAGGAACATTCAGCCTTACATACAAATGCTCGCCATTTAAATGTAAATTATCAAATTCCATGGAGGCAAGCTAGAGAAATTATAGAAAGATGTAACATATGTGCCCCGATGGCACAAAAGACTCATATAGCAGGAGCAAATCCAAGAGGCTTACAGTCTAACAATTGTGGCAAATGGATGTAACTCAAACAGACTTATTTCCAAAAAATACCTTCATGTGGTTGTGTATACATATTCTCGATTTATTTGGGCAATTCTTATGTCTTCCCAAAAAGACATGCTGTTTTCTTTTACAATGTTTTTCTGTTATGGGTATTCCGTATTCCGTTAAAACTAATAATGGACCCCCCTAAAACTTTCTAATTTTTTTAAAGAATGGCAGATAAAACATCTTAAAAGAATTCCCCACAATTGTCAAGGGCAGGCAATTGTGGAAAGAGCCCACAGAAATCTGAAAACTCAATTGCAGAAGAATATAAAAAGAGATTTAATGCCAACTGAGCTGTTATCTTTTACTCTTATCACACTGAATTACCTAAATTTACCCAAGGGGAGAGCTATACAGCAGGGGAAAGACATTTTCAGGAAGATAATCAGAAACAAGAAACAACAAATATTCCAATTTGTATAAAGGAGGATAAAAAATGGATTGCTGGTTATCTCCTCTTGAGAGGGAGAGGTTATGCTTATGTTTCTACAAATGACAACCCTCCCAAGAAATTTTGTGTCCCCTTGCGCCTCGTTAGAAATTGGACTGGCACTGATGATCAAGGTCAGGTTGCTGGGACTATAGACTCCTCCCCACATCAAGTACAGAGTGCTCAGAATATTGACAGTTGTGGTGCTGCTGAAGTGACTGGGAAAGTAAGTGAGGGATTAACTTTCATACCCCATATTTTCAGTGAATCTGACAACAGTGAAAAATCCTTACAGTCTGGAACACAAATAGAAAAACAGAAACCTGTTTTCACTGGATTACAAATGTAACTCATGTTACATGAATTCAATATTGCAATGCTTGTATAATATTACAAACTTGACTCAGTATTTTTATCAAGATCATTATAAAAAAGTTATTAACATAGAAAACACAAAGGTAAATTAGCAGATGAATTTGGTCATCTCATCAAAATCATGGGAAATGGATGTCATAAGTATTTCAATACTGAAAGCTTCAAAGCGACAATAGGTTTACTTAATGACCAATTTGCTGGACACAACCAACAGGATCCTCACGAATTATTAATGTTTCTTATAGAAGGACTACATCAGGATTTGATTAAAAATTCAATAACAGATGAAACTACACCTTATAGACAATGATGAATATGAACAATTTAGGGCTTGCAGATCTATTATCTATGATACCTTTCAAGGACAGTTTAAATCTATACTACAGTGTCTTATGTTACCAAAAGTCTGAGGTTTATGAAACATTTGTTCAGTTGTCTATGGCTGTCAAGTCTGCAGATAAATGTACTTTACAGGAATTCCTTGCTGATTTTTTTAAAGAAAACAATTTCAGAGATAACAATAGAATTCACTGTGATAACTGCAACACTAAAAGGGATTTTTCAAAGAAAACATATTTATGGAAAATACCTCCTGTATTGATAATTAATTTGAAACATTTTGCTTTTGATGGAAAACGGATTAAAAACTATATACTTATGTGGATTTTCCTTTAGAAGACCTCAATTTACCAGAATTAACTCAGGAAGATAATAACAAGATTGAAAAATATAATTTATCATCAGTATCAAATCTTTTGGGTCAAGTTTATTATGGACATTGTACTTCATATTGTAAAATTGCCACAGAACAGTATTGGATCAATTTTGATGACAAGATTAAGAAAATCCCTATTGCATCGGTAAAATCCACAGCAGCATATATCTTGTTTTATATTTCTCAGAGATCTACTATGAATACTTAGTGATCATTTCCTTTATTTGTCAATTCTCATTGATGTTTTATTGGTCATTTTTAGGTATGATTGCTTAATAGGAGTGAATACGATGAATCCCCATTGTGTATGCTTGCATGATGTATTTATGCCTTAATTTCAGTACTGTTTTAGGTCATTATTAATTAGAAAATTTTGCAATATATTGATGTTACTTAAGACCTATATGAGAGAAAGATTTTTAACCATGTTAATGTTGCTTTATGATTGTGTATTGATATATATTCATTTGGCAACTTTTGACTTTTCATTGTAACATTGTTTTATTGCCCTCAACGTAGATTTTGAGATGGAGGTATAATCATAGTATTGATAATACCATACTTTTTGGGTAGAATCTTTTCACAGTGCTCATTATAGATGATTGATTACAATATATTTACTGTTTCATATTTGTATTTTGGAATTTTATGGTCATATTGTGCATGAAATTCTTTTTCAGATTTACTCGACCTTCCCGTAAAATTTTTTTCTTATTGTGAATTTGAAGATATCCATCTAAACAATTTTTCCATTATTGTATTTTCAAAGTGTTTTTTGTTGATTCAGTTAAATTTTTTGGCTTTATTTTGATTCCTGCCTAATAGATATTTTTGGTAATTATGAGCGAGTGTTATTCCCATACTTTTGTATAGTATGTATTTGCATGTCTTATTGTGTGTCTATCTGTCTTGCATGTTTTGTATATAGCTTCCTTTTCCTGACATTTTATCCCCTAATTTATTATTCCTCATTATTTCCTCTTTCTTCTTAGTTCTTAACGTTTTATTTGTAGGAATCCCATCACATGTGCAGATCACCTCTTTCACCCACAATTGCAAGCCTTCTGATCTCGGACTGAAGAATACATCATTAACTATTCCAGTGCTATGTCCTATATCAAGTTACAACTCGTATTTCCTGATTCATCAAATGTCTTTGGTTGGACTTTTAGGAGTTCTATACTCCCTATCTTTTTAGAGTAACTTCGGACTTGGTAAAAATTTTTTAGCTTATTTATTTGTATTTTTTATGATTAGAATTCTTTAAAGTATATTTAATTCTGTGTTTTTGATTACTGTAATTAATGTTTTTAAATTAATTGTAATTAATGTTTTTAATCTTATAGGATTTATGTTATATTTCATTAAAGTTTTGCTTTTGTAACTATGTGTTTGGGGTTAAATAGTGTTACATTATTATTGTTATTGTATTGTATATTATTATTGTTTGCTTACAAAAAAGGGGGAATTGTTGTGTATTTTTTTAATATTGTTTTTGCCTGTCGTCCCACCTGGATCTTCCAGGTGGGGGATATTAAGGAAAGAATAAAATAGCTTGTTGGGGAGGCGGAAGAGGTTTTTTTTTTTGCCAGAGCTGACAGCTTGTACAGTTTCCTTTTTGGAGCTGGCTGCAACTGGCAAAAAACTCTTTTTGCTGAACCTTTGGCCCCCTAATATTTTGCCTTTGTTGATTATTTACTCCGGATATTAATACCAAGGTCTCTCCCAAAAGGGGGGACAAAAATGGGATTTAAGTTATGTTTCTGGGATTTATTTTTGGACTCGCAGACCATCATCAGCAAGGGGTTCGACTTCCCCCCACAAGGGCTTACTATGAACAATAGTACTCTGAATTGTTAAAGAACCCAGAAGAAATTGACAGGTTTATGGAAAAATATCTCTTGAGATACTTAATAAAAAGTATGCACAAAGCCTAAACAGGCCACTCACATCTGAGGAAATTGAAACAATAATTAAGAAACTCCCCAAGAATAAAAGTTCTGGACCAGATGGTTTTACATGTGAATTCTATGAAACATTCAGAGGAGAATTACTGTCTTTAATCCTCAGATTTTTCCAAAACATGAAAAAAATAAATAAAAACAGGAATCCACCCTAATTCATCTTATGAAGCTAATATCACACTCATTTCCAAAGCTGGCAAAGACACCTCCAATAAAGAAAACTACAGACCAATCTCACTAATGAACATGGATGCAAAATCCTCAACATAATCTTAGCAAACCAAATTCAGCAATATATCAGAAAGATTATACACCATGACCAGTTGGGTTTCATACCAGGAATGCAAGGGTGGTTCAACATATGCAAATAAACCAATATCATACACTACATCATCAATAAGAAAGACAAAAACACATGATCATACAAATTGACGAAGAGAATGCATTTTACAAAATACAACACCCATTCGTGTTGTAAACACTCAGCAAAATTGTGTTGGAAGAAACCTTCTCGAGATCGTTACAGCTAACTATAAAGAGCCCACATCCAACATTATCCTTAATGGTGAAAAACTGAAAGCATTGCTCCTAAGGTCAGGCACTAGGCAAGGTTGTACACTGTTTCTACTCTTATTCAACAAAGTTCTAGAATTCCTAGCATTAGCAATCAGACAATAAAAGAAAATCAAATAAATCCAAATAAGGATATATGTCATCCCTCCCCACTTTCAGAACTTCTTCTATCCTCTCATCTCCCCAATCCTTATTATCTCTCCCTTTTCAGCATTTTTTTTACCCTCAATAGGTACCAAGTTTGAACTCCTGCCACAAAAAACCAACATCCAGCTCCCAAAGCGAAAGAACACCCTCATGATCCCAAATCTCATGCCACAGCAGAAAACTACAGCCACTAATCCTGTTGACTTATCTTATGTGGCCTTCCTTTTCACCACCACCCCAAATGTGTACCATTGTATGCTTCTGGATTCAGTTCCAGAAGGACCACCAGTCAAAGGGCACTACCTGATCCCTTACTGCTGCTAACCACTTCTCCAAGTCAACAAGACTACAGTGTGGTATAAAAATGTGCCCTGCACCTCTCCCTGCAAGAATATCTCAAAAGAATTAATGGGGATATCTATATTTTTCTTTTATGTTTAATACCTAAATAGTTATACTGCTTAATGTGTTTATTTTCAAAGGAATAGGTAGCCTCCCCCATCCTTATTAATTGTTAATTTTTAATTTTATATCTTTTTTCATTTTATATATGTTAATTAACTTATTTTGGTTTCGATTGGTAAGAAATTCTAGAAGAAAAAGTCCTACTTGGAATAAAAGCCCAGGTCAAAAACAGGGCGCAGAGACTGTATAGTCTGTCATTCTTACCCCAAACGCACCAACAATAAAACTTGGACTGTTCCCTTTTGCATAGCTATACTAAAAAGAGGAGAAATCTTACTTATAGTAGCAAAATCTTATCTACTAGGGATAAGAGCCCTTACAATTTATAATACGGGGGCACCTCCCAATTTTAACACATGTCATGAGGACCCAAAACTGTATGATCTGTCAGCTACCATCTAATTCAATTCTGAGCCCCAGATCCCAAACGATGATTCAACACAGTTCCCTACAACAGCACCAGGAACCAAACTCTCCCTGGGAAATCCCCAATACTACTCTGGCACCAACTTGAGACAGGTTGATACAACAACCTAACAATGAGGAAACAGAAAAACTTTATCCAAGAGCAAGTTGTCCTTTCTCATCACCTAACGGTAAGATGAAATCAGAAGACATGCCGTCCTGTGACCTGAGCAAAACCCAAAATCAATAATTACAGAAAATGGACTTTGACCACCACAACTTGGCAGAACTTTTCCTATGACCAATAAAAAAGATCCTATCCTAGGCTTCGGCCTAGGACTTTTACAAAAACAAGATCTCTAATCCCAGTGCTCTGACTTTGAAAACCGTGCTTCACCATTTTTGGCTTGACCCTTTTCACGCAGCTGCAGCAAAATCTTCTAGGCAGGGGTTGGTCTCAGCAACCACAGCAGTGACCAGATGGAGGCCCTTGGTGTGGCAACCAGCGGCTACATGCAAGCAAGATAGACTGACTTTTTCTCTTAGAAAGTTTTGCTACAAGATATTTTCATGGGAACCTCTCTGGACTGTCTAAATGTAATCTCTTCATATAAAGTAATGTACAATTTATTGAAGATATTGCAGGAGAGACAAAAAGGTTTATAATATGCTCCTCAGTGCAAGTCAAATAAAATCTTTTGGGGATAACTCACCTCCAAGAGTCCAACTTTTAAACTGTTACCCCGATGTCTAGAGAACTCTTTTATTTTTTCCTATACATGACATTCAATTTCGCCATCTCATTCCTAATCCTTGAATGTCCTTTTATTATCACAGTCAGTTTGTTAGCATAATTTGTGAACAAGTCATGCCCTTTAAAACTTTCATCTACACTCCCACCCAAAGTATTTACTAATATATTTTCCCATCAGGAGGGTGTGGTTCTTACATAGAATTTTTTAAGAGAACATTATATTCCTCACCTTATTTTTAAAGAATTATGTATATTTTGGTAAAGTTAAATATGACACAGTTCATAAGAACCTTAAACCAAATGATCAGGTAATAAAAATATTTAAAGAATGTGTACAGATAAAGATAAAAGTCCTTGACAAATTCAACAGAAACAACATAAAAATCATTGGAGTCAGAGATGAAGGAAGAAAATACACAGGTAGAATCAATAGTCAAGAACATCATTACAGAGAAATTCCCAGAGCTAAAACAGCATGCAACCAAATCCTGCATACCCAGTTAAAAGAAACCCAAAGAAAAGCACCCCAAGGCACAATCTAGTCACAATCCTAGTCACAATAACAAATCTCACAGATAGGGATAGAACACTAAATGCAGAAAGATAAATAAGGACATTACACTCAAAGGAGCATCCTTAAGATTTACAGCAGACCTGTCACAAGAAGCCCACAGGACCAGAAGGCAATGGTGGGATATAGTGAAAAAAACTCAAAGAAATGAATAGTTTACCTAGAATACTGCACCAAGCCATACTCACTTTCAGGTATATATAGCTTCAGGTATATATAGCTTTTCAGGTATATATAGCTTCATGGATAAACAGCAGCTCAAAAACTTTACAGACTCAAAACCAGCCTTAAAACAAAAACTGAAAGGTCTTCTTTAAAAGAAGACATACCAACAGACAGCAAACTTCTACTCAAAGATGATATCAAATCCCATGACAATAGTATCTCAACATCAATGGACTAAATGCACCAGTTAAGAGACACAGAGTGGCTAAATGGATCAAAAAGCTGAAGCCAACATTCTGCTGTCTACAAGAAACACATATAAATACTCAGATCAAACAGATTCAAAATAAAAGGCTGGAGAAAAATCACCAAGCAAAGAACACCATTAAAAAGCTGGAGTGGCCAAATTTATGAGATGACACAAAATTTAGACTTAGAAAATTTAAAAGAAACAAAGATGGTAATTTCTTACTAATCAAAGGATATGTATATCCGGAAGAAATCACTCTCCTAAACATAAATGCACACAATGACAGACCATAAAAATACTTAATACAATTGTTAACACATCTGAAAGAAGGCATCGATAGAAATATAATAATAGTAGGAGACATCAACACTGCCCTGTAACCCCTTGATAGAACAAGCAGGCTTAATCCATACAAGAATATACTAGCTCTGAAAAGAGAAATAAAAGAAAGTTGATATATAGTAGATATATAGGGCTCTCCATCCCAGAAAACTGGATACACATTCTTCTTCAATGCACATGGGTCATTCTCTGGGATAGACCACATGCTGGCCAATAAAACGTATTTCCAGAAGTGAAGAGGATAGAAATTGTACAGACTACCTTCTCAGATCACAAGACACTAAAATTAGAAGTGAATTACAAAGGGATACAGAAGAAAACCTTTAACGGCTTTAAATTAAACAGCAAAGTGATGAACAGTCAGTGAGTCAGAGATGAAATCAAAGGAAATCAAACCATTTCTAGATAGAAATGATAATGAAGACACAAGCTATCAGAATCTATACAGCACAGCAAAAGTAGTACTAAAAGAAAAATTTATAGCTTTGCAAGCACACATCAGAAAGGAAGAAGGGGCCTACATAAATAGCTTAATGACAAAGCTTTTAAAACTAGAAAATGACAAACGAAAAGTGCCAAAAATAGGTAGGCAGAAGAAAATAATAAAGCTTAAAGCAGAAATCAATGAAGTGGAAATCAATAAAATAATTTGAAATATCAGCAAAAGCAAAAGTTGGTTCTTTGAAAAGGTAAACAAGATGGATCACCAAAACACATGAGCCTAGGAATATAGGCAGAAAAAAACATGAGCCCAATAGATGAGAACCTATGGCAATAGAAATCAAGGAATTACTAGCCTGTGAGTTCAAGAAATTCATAGATGAACAACAAATCAACCAAATCAAAGAAGAATATTTACAGACGATTGTAGGAAGCCAGATTCTCCCTCACAGTCTTGGCATAAGCACAGCCATCTTGTAGCAAACTGCCATTTTCTAAAAGGCCTGTCCTTTAATTGAGCTATACATTGTGTAAATGCCAACTGGTCATGAGTCGATGCAGATCAAAAGAACCATAATGTCACACTATTCTGGTTCATGAAACTCAGACCTATAGATAGAGCATTTGGTGTGATAATAGGATATTCCTCAGGAAACTTGTATTAAAATAACAGGCACATGCCAAACCTTTTGAACTGAATGATGACAAATGTATGCTTGACAAATGTTTGCATTGTCCCCTCCTCCCTTTGTGTAAAAACTATATAAGTCGTGGCATTTCAAAAATAATTCGACGCCTTAATCAGAGTCCTTGGTGGTCCCCTTTTTCCCACCCATTTCCTTTTCAGGTGCAGACCCTTTCCACGACCATGAATAAACTAAAGCTGCTGGCCAGCACAGTTGGCGCCCCATGTGTGGCGTGGAAAATGGCTCTCCACCGGACACTGAAAGTACCATAGGGCTTTGAAAGTACCATAGGGCTTTGAAAGTACCATAGGGCTTGAAAGTACCAGAAGGCTTGGAGACACTAAGATCTCACATAATTTTCATTGTGTCCAATAAGAATGGGTCAAGAATTGTCTAAAGAGGCGCAGTTTATAGCTGGCGTCAAGCAAACTCTCAGGGAAAAAGGTATAAGAGTACAGAAAAATCTCTTGGAAGTCTTTCTCTTTATTCATAAGCAATGTCCTTGGTTCTCCATTGGTGGTCCCGGGAAAACAGCCCAGATTAGTAGCCAAGCATGGCAAAAAGTGGGCTGTGAAATTAATCTCCTTGCAGAGGAGGATCTTCATGATGACAATATTTCTAACATTCTCTCCTCTTACTAGAGCCTCATTTGTGACATCATTGACCCTGCAGAAACTGATCCTAAACACAAACATCTCCTTTTGGTCGCTCTCCACCACTTCTCTTCCTCTGCCTCTCTCTCCTCTGTCACGTTCGTTTGTCACTCCTGTCAAGTCTCCCCATTTTCAGAACTCTCTTCACTTCCTCCTCCAAAAAGGATCTATCGGTCCTCTCCGATTTTCCTCTGCCCGATGAACCCCTTGATCCGGGTGATGTAGCCACTTTGGAGGATGAGGCGACCCGCTACTGTCACTCCCACCGGCCACCCTCATTCCAAAAACTCTCCCCCTACTAATCCTACAGCGGATCCTCTTCTAGATCAGAGAACTCCTCTTCAGAACTATGTCTCACGCCTCCGCTGCCTCGCTGAATTGCAGGTGGAAGCTCAGACTCTCACACAGCAAATATCTCTCTCTAATTCTTCTCTCAACTTCCCCATTATTACCTATTCTCCTGGCCCTGTCCCGGAGGGAGTTCCTGCCCCAGCTGACAATGCACCTCAGGGTCGCTGCTCAATCCGCCATCAGGCTGGGCTGCCCCCATCCCCGAGGATGGAAGGGATGCAGAAGCTGAGGCTGCTGCTCCAGCCCCTGCCCTGGATCCAGCCCCAGCTCCAGCTCCAGCACCCAGCAATGAGCGCCATGCCGATCAGCTTTTGAGAGAATACCATGCTTTACAGCATAAAACCTTGGCAGATCTCTATGCTGCCATGGAAAAATATGGCCCTAACTCTCCCTTTACACAATGCATTTTAGATAGCCTTGCCCAGGGTGGCCTTTTCATGCCCTCAGAGTGGCGCAAGATTGCTGAGGCAGTCCTCACTCCCCCACAATATTTGGGATGGCAAGTGCGCTTTGAGAACCACTGCCACTTTTTGGCTGATGTTAACCCTATGCCCCCACACTCCTCTCAAGAAATTTATGAGCAAATGTGTGGCATGGGCCCTTATGCCACAGAGGTTGAACAATCACGACTCCCTAATAGCCTTCTGGGACTCACTCATGCCGCTGCTATGGCTGCTTGGAGGGATGTCCACTTTAAGGGATCCCCCTTGACATCTGTTTCCCAGATAATCCAGGGTACCCAGGAAGACTATACTGAGTTCGTTAGTTGCCTTTTAGAAGCCACCAAGCACACCCTGGGCGAACAGGCTTGCGATAACTATCTGGTAAAACAATTTGCCTACTAAAATGCAAACTCTGCCTGTAGAGATATTCTCTGGGGCAAATATAAACATAGGACTTTAATGATATGATTAGGCTCTGTCAGGATGCTGACCCTATTGCTATTCGCTTTTCACAAGCCATTGGAGTTGTGGTTAGAGCTGTTTTAAATAAAAATGCACGGCAACAAGGGCGCTCCTGTTTCCTTTGCAAAAATCCAGTTCAATTTGCCCGCAACTGCCCCAGTCAGAGCAACACTCCTGCCCTTGCAGGCCCTTCCATCATGTGTCCTGCTATACCCTCCATGGTGTGCCCGCAATGCAAAAAGGGTTTTCATTGGTCTAATCTTTGTCAGTCTAAAACAGATATCACCGGTCATCTTCAGCCGCTGTCGGGAAATGGGTGATGGGGCCAGCTCCGGGCCCCATTGTCCCAATCCTTCCATTCAGCAACGGGGCTTTCAAATGCCACACATTTGCACACTCCCAATCATCTCCTGCATTTGAGGTGTCCCTCTCCGACCCCCCTCAAACTCAACATAAGTGGAATACAGCCCCTCCTCCCAACCAGTATTAGCTTCCCCGTCCAAACCACATCCTGATTTCCCGGTGCTCTGCCAGGCTTCTGCTGGCAGTGCTGGTCTCGATCATTCTTCCATCGTCTCCCTCACCAACTCCCCCCAAGATGGCATCCAAGTGATCCCCACTGGCATCTCGGTCCACCGCCCCCCTCACCCGTGTCTACTTTTTTATTCTTGGCAGGGCCCTACAACTATCAAGGGCCTCAAAGTCCTCCCCTCCATCGTTGATGCAGATTACACCGGAAAAATCAAGGTTCTTGCCACCGCATTACATGGCCTGTCACCTTTTTCCAGGGACAGTGTCTTGCTCAGGTGCTGCCGCTTCCCCTTAACTCTTCATTTCCTGCCCTGCAGCACCAATGTGGCAATTCTGTCCCTGGTTCCTCTGATATCAACATTTACTGGATCCAAGCTCACTAACATCAGACCCCCTCTTTCACTCAAAATTGAGGGCCAGAAATTCTTAGTGCTTCTAGATACTGGTGCAGACACAACCTGCATGTCCCCCTCTATTTGGCCCTCCTCTTGGCCTCTAGCCCCCACCTGGGACATCATTACCGGTGTTGCCCATCCCAGAAAGGTTATGTAGAGTGCCAAGATCTTAACTTGGGAGGACTCTGATGGCGATATTGGCACATTCCAACCTTACATCATTTCTGACCTCCCTATTAATCTCTGGAGCCGAGATATTCTTGAACAACTGAATGTCTGCGTTGTTAAGTGTAAAAACAAAGCTGTCCTCCAGCAGATGTTTAATCATGGTTATGTCCCCTGCAAAAGCCTTGGTAAATCTGGACAGGGTATGACCGAGGCACTAAACCCCACACCCAAATTTGATCAAGCCAGATTGGGCTTTAAGACCCAGCCTTTTCCCTGAACCCCCAACTCCCAGAGCGGATAAGATCACTTGGCTTGACAACAGCCTGTTTGGGTGAATCAGTGGCCACTCACCTCAGACAAGTTAGAAGCAGTCTCACTGCTTGTGCAGTAGCAGCTGGCCACTGGACATCTCCAACGTTCTACTTCTCCTTGGAATACCCCTATTTTTGTCATCAAAAAATGCTTTGGTAAATGGAGGCTCTTACATGATCTCCGAGCTATCAATTCCACCATGGCTCCAATGGGTGCCCTCCAACCAGGAATGCCTTCTCCAGTATCTATTCCCTCTCATTCTGTAAAACTTGTTATCAACCTTAAGAACTGCTTTTTCTCCATTCCTCTTCACCCAGATGTCTGTGAGCACTTCACATTCAGCCTCTCGGTTACTAAATGTGCAGGTCCATCTCCACGATATCAGTGGACGGTCTTACCCCAAGGCATGGCCAATAGTCCAACCTCTGTCAAAAGTTCGTTGTCAATTTTATTGACTCTTTTCGCAGCACCTTCCCTCATGCCTACATCATTCATTATATAGATGATATTTTTCTCGCTGTTCCCTCAAAGACAACTTTCCTCTCTTTCCTCCTCACTTATAACCACCCTCCACACCTCAGGATTTACTATCTTCCCTGAGAAAATTCAGCAATTACCCCCCAGCTCTTTTTAGGTTTGAACTCCTTCCACATAGCATCACCACCCAAAAGGCCACCATTCGCTCACAGCACCTGTCCACACTTAATGATTTCCAGCGGTTGCTAGGAGACATCAATTGGCTCAGACCCTATCTATGCCTGTCAACTGGACAACTCAAAATTCTTTTTGATATTCTTCGAGGCAACTAACACCAGTTGCCTAACAGACTCTTCGCTTGGTTGAGCAAGCCATTGCTCAACAACATGTCTCATATTTTTCCCCTGTCAAATACTTGTTTTTTCTGTTTTTTTTTCTTCCTCATTTTCTCCCACAGGCCTCTTATGGCAGGAACATCCTCTTTTTTGGGTACACTTACCTGCCACTCCCCCTAAAGTACTCTCCTCTTATCCCTCACTTGTAGTCTTCTTGCTGCAAGCTGGCTGCCAGCATGCCATTTGGCTTTTTGGCCGTTTCCCTGATGTTGCTGTTACTCCATACACAGCTGCCCAAGTCCAGTGGCTCAAGGAGATGGTGGATTATTGGGCTACCTCTGTCTGTGGTTTCCCCAGAAAATTAGACAACCATTATCCCCCCAATAAGCTCACCTAGTTTTTCACACTCATGCCTGTGGCCTTCCCCACTATTACTAAAGCCAAGCCCATTAGAGCCACAGCTCTTATATTTGCAGATGGTTCCTCTAATGGCAAAGTGGCCTATAGTGTTAATGCAAAAATTTTCTCCTTCCAAACGTCTTATTCCTCGGCACAACTAGTGGAACTTGCAGCACTTGTGCAAGTTTTCTCCACGGTCCATGAACCCTTTAATCTCTATAGAGATAGTTCTTATATAGCCACCTCTGTACCCCTGTTAGAAATGGTCCCCTTCATCAAACCATCAACTGATGCCTCTCTCCTGTTTTTCCACATACAGCGGCTCATTCTTTCCTGAACCTCCCCCTTTTTCATTGCCCATATCAGGGCTCATTCCACTTTTCCTGCACCCCTCACTGAAGGAAATTCTTTTGTTGATGTTGCCACACAGATTTTTCCAGTTACGGTGAAATCTGATCCAGTTGCATTGGCCACACAAGAGCATTATCTTCATCTCATCACCTTAATGCTCAAACCTTACGCCTTTGTTTCAAGATTAACCATGAGCAGGTCAGACATATAGTTAAGCAGTACAAAACCTGCCTTTCTCCCTTGGCGCCGGACCTTGGTGGGGCACTCCCGGTCATTTCTGGCCTCAACCACACCCGGTCAATGTTGCTGTTGTCATGGGATACCCTAAAAACCACCCTGTAGCATTAAGTAATTAGTGATGGTGATGGATGGTGAAGGATGGATGGAGGTATCTTTCTCTGCCATCCCAGGCCACGTGGCTCCGCAACCCCCATTCAGCTGGTGGGTCCCAGGTTTAGGTGAACGGCAGAATTAGACTCATCCAGAGACAGGCATCAGGAAGCATCAACTTTATTCATGCCCTATCCACCACATGTGTGTGGCCTATATCATAACCTTTTAAGCATTTGCTACTCTTAGCTTGCCCTGCATCTTAACTCCTTTCAGCCATCTTCCCTTTGACCTCCATGCTGGTCAAAGACCAAAATGCAAAGGGCAGAGACCCAAAAGCCCTAATCCCCTGGGTCAAAGGCCTTATCTACCTTTTCTAAGACCCCTCCCAGGAATGGGCGGGGTTTTTCAGGTAAGGTCAAGTTACCTAGGGAGAAAGGGAGGGGGATGAGGCTTCATCTCCCTCTTCTCTGAAATATAAAAGAACCTTTTGTAATCCTAACTCCACCTTTAGCCAAAGGTGGGTTAATATTTTCATGCAACAACGTAATAAAGTGAAAATTAACATACCAGCCCTTGTCAAAAACATAATATTTCTGCAAAATATACTATACACCTGTAACTTAAAATTTTCTTAATGCTTTTCTACCAAGCACTATTCCGGAACTTTCATGTTCCTATACTTTTAAACTATATTGAGGGAACTTTTTGTTCCTATTAACCTTCCCTACACACAAGTACTACAGCATAACATACATTTTAAAAATAGGCTAAGTACATTAAAATACACACAGTAAAACATTTTGAAATTGAAAATATTAGCTATGGAAAACAAAGCATTTAAATTATAAAGAAAATGATTTGATCAGGACAAAGATGCAGGCGGTTAGAAATCAGATCTTTAAATGGGCTAAGCTGTTATTACTCCTTTTTTTAAAAAAATTTTTTACACTACTACCTAATTTTTTCCCATTACCAACACCAATTGTGAAATTCCTTCACCTAAAACCAAGTGTTCAGATGATTAATTTGTCCCACGCTGTTCTCACAACGTGGTTTACTTCCATAGTCCCATGCCCCGCAGATGGTTTGCTCGTGCTGTTGTTGACCGTGTGGTCCCAGGTTCCACAGCCGGTTCGCTCACAGTTTCACCTTTCTGATTTGGAGGGCGGATCCCAGGCTTGCCGCTTTGGGCCAGATTAGGCACTTTTCGCCGCTTTTCTGCTACAGGGTCGGAGTTCTTGGTTGATTGCAGCTGCTTTTTCTCCCCTCTGGGCAGCACTTTGGAAGCAGGTTTCTCTCGGCCACAGCTTTTTTGCAGGGGGCTTTTGGATGTTCAGAGTTCTAAAAGTCCAGTACAAAATTTCCAAAGTCAAAATCCAAATTTAAGCCGAAGGTCATTCTCAGAAAATCAGTCCACTTGCAGAAGCTTTTTCTTTCTGAACCTTTTCCAATTAAGGCCCTCCATCAGTATCTGAGGAGGCCGAGGTTTCTGGAAAAAGGATTTTTGGCAACAAAGTTTCAGTCCTGAGTCTTGGATGGGAGTGATACAAGTTTTCAACTCCCCTGTTTTACTGATATTTTTGCCCCTAGAAAGGGTCGCGGCTATCTTTGAACATGGCTTCACGTGGCCAAACACTTTGGGCTGACTCCTTCTGAAAAGAGCCAAAATGAAATAGAAGAGCAGAAATCTCACCATATTCGCTGTTTTCTTGAGTCCAGGTTTTAGGTCAGAGTTCGGAGCTCCAGATGTTGCATTAAATAATTAATGATGGTGATGGATGGTGAAGGATGGATGGAGGCATCTTTCTCTGCCATCCCAGGCCACGTGGCTCCGCAACCCCCATTCAGCTGGCGGGTCCCAGGTTTAGGTGAATGGCAGAATTAGACTCATCCAGAGACAGGCATCAGGAAGCATCAACTTTATTCATGTCCTATCCACCATATGTGTGTGGCCTATATCATAACCTTTTAAGCGTTTGCTATTCTTAGCTTGCCCTGCATCTTAACTCCTTTCAGCCATCTTCCCTTTGACCTCCATGCTGGTCAAAGACCAAAAGGCAAATGGCAGAGACCCAAAAGCCCTAATCCCCTGGATCAAAGGCCTTATCTACCTTTTCCAAGACCCCTCCCAGGAATGGGCGGGGTTTTTCAGGTAAGGTCAAGTTACCTAGGGAGAAAGGGAGGGGGATGAGGCTTCACAACCCCTTGGTTCATGTTGCCTCTGCCTTTGCATTTGCTTCTGAACTGTCAAACTGTGGCAACACCAACGGTCACAACGACATCAGTGAGACTGCCATCTATGTTTGCCCTGGATATCACTGTTACAAGTGTGGAGACACTTCTGACTTTTTATGTGCCTCATGGGGCTGTGAAACCACTGGGGATGGTTACTGGATCCCTATCTCCGATTGGGACTACATTACTGTCAAAAAGGAAACTCTGGTCTCTTGCTCTGGGAAGGGCCGCACGAACCGCCACCAGTCCGGCTGGGTTTCACTTGCCCCAGGGAAGGTAGGGAAGCCCTGCCCACCCACGCTGAGCGCGCGAAAGGCCGCCGGCTCCAGCTGGGTTTCTCTTGCTCCGGGAAGGGCCGCGCGAACCGCCGCCAGCCCGGCTGGGTTTCACTTGCCCCAGGGAAGATAGGGAAGCTCCGCCCACACACACTGACTGCGCGAACACCCGCCACGCCCCATCCCCCATCGGGTTAGGCCAAAGAAAGAGCACAGGAGGAGCCAAACCACAGCAAAGATACCCAACAGTACCCCTAGATCCACCCTCAGGGAGGGGACCCATTCCCACACCACAGGGGATCAAAACAGGCTGAAATTGGAAGGAACAGTACTCCAAAGCACACCATTAAACACAAAAAAATATGGGTAAATCAAAGAGAACCCTAAGTTCTGAAGATACGGAGACAAACCCTAACAAATTTCCAAGTCCGCCAAAACGCACAGATTTGTGGGAAGATGACCTAAAAGCAGCAATGAGGAAGGAAATGCAAGAATCGATAAAAGTAATGAGAGAAACCTTAGCTACCGAGTATAAGATATATATCGAGGAACGAATTAGCCAAATTAAAGAAGAAATGTTAAAGAGTATGAGAGAGTCCATACAAAAAGAAGTGAAGGAATTAACAGACAAAATAACAAGCCTTACTAGCAGAAACACAGAGTTGGAGAAACACATTGAAGAACTCGAAGGAAAACTGCAAACAAAAAATGACCAAGAAACCAACAAAGAAATAAAAGGCAAAGCACTGGAAGGAAAAGTCCAGTACCTAATGAACAAGGACAAAAGAAACAATCTAAGAATCGTGGGTATACCAGAAGGGGAGGAAATAGGGAAAGGGGAAGAACAAGTAGTCAGAGAAATAATAGCAGAGAACTTTCCCACCCTCTGGAATAAAACTTCAGGGCAAATCCAGGAAATCAAGAGGGTCCCTAATAAAATAGACCCCAATAAACCAACACCAAGACATATAGTAATCCAAATGGCTAAAAACAAAGAGAAAGAGGAACTTCTTAAGGCAATAAGAGAGAAAAAAACCTCAAGTACAAAGGTAGGGACATAAGAATCAAACCAGATCTGCCAGTCGAAATAATTCAAGCTAGAAGACAGTGGAATGACATATTTAAACGACTGAATGAAAGAAACTTCCAACCTAGAGTCCAATATCCAGCAAAACTATCATTCATATGGGAGGACAGACTAAAAACATTTTCAAACAAGACCAAACTAGAGCTATTTGTGCAAACAAAACCGATTCTATACGACCTACTCAGAGATGAATTACACAATCCAAACCCCCGATTGTAACAAAAGCCACCCAACACAACACAACTGCACAACAGTCTTGTCTCTCAATAATCTCCCTAAATGTTAATGGCCTAAACTCTCCAATTAAAAGACGCATAGTAGAGAAGTGGATTAGGAAAAATAAACCGGACTTCTGCTGTCTGCAAGAAACACACCTACAGCTACAGGATAAGCATAGGCTTAGAATAAAAGGATGGAAAGTAATTATTCAGGCCAATGGAAAAGAAAAAAGAGCAAGGACAGCCATTCTTATATCAGACCAAATTGCATTCAACCTCAAGAAAGTGATCAGAGACAAAGAGGGTCACTACTTACTGATCAGGGGAACATTGGATCAAGAAACACAAACCCTGGTCAATATCTATGCACCTAATGTAGAGTCAGCAAAATATATGAGGCAACTACTGGCAAACCTGGAGAAACACATGAAGGGAAATGTGATAATAGAGGGGGACCTCAATACTCCACTATTACCACTGGACAGATCCACCAAACAGAAAAATAGCAAATAAATAAGAGCTCTAAATGAAAAATTAGAAGATTTGGGGCTAATAGACTTATATACAGCCCTCTATCCCCAAAAAGCAGAATACACATTCTTCTCAAGCCCACATGGAACCTTCTCCAGAATAGACCATGTCCTAGGATACAAAGCCAACATATATAAGACCACAAAGGTAAGGATCATTAGAAGTACCCTTTCAGATCACTATGCAACAGAGGTCAAAATTGACATGAAGAAGAAGCAATGGAGAAAAACTAATACCTGGAGATTAAACAACATGCTGCTCAACAACAGCTGGATCAAAGAACAACTCAAGGAAGAAATAAAAAGATTCCTTGAGACAAATGATAATGAAGAGACAACATGTCAAAATTTGTGGGACACAGCAAAAGCAGTAATTAGGGGGAAACTCATAGCAATACAGGCCTATATCAAGAAACAGGAAAATAACAAAACCAACAGTTTAAAAGATCACATCAAAGAATTGGAACAACAGCAACAGAGAAATCCAACCACTACCAAAAGGCAAGAAATAATAAAAACCAGAGCAGAAATAAACAACATAGAAACCAAGAAAACAATACAAAAAATCAATGAGACCAGGAGTTGGTTTTTTGAAAAAATAAACAAGATAGACAAACCACTGGCAAACCTCACCAAAAAAAGAGGGAAAACACCCAAATCAATAGGATCACAAATGAAAGGGGAGATATTACAACAGAACCCCAAGAAATACAACATATCATAAGATCATATTATGAACAACTTTACTCAGCTAGGATAGAGAACCCAGGAGAAATCGACAGATTCTTGGAGAAAAACCCTCTTCTGTGACTGGACAAGGAAGACCTAGAAAGCCTAAACAGACCAATCACCTCAGAGGAAATTGAAGATGTAATTAAAAAACTCCCTAAGAACAAAAGCCCAGGCCCAGATGGATTTACAGGTGAATTCTACCAAACATTCCGAGAAGACTTACTACCACTGTTCCATAGGCTCTTCCAAACCATAGAAAAAACAGGAATCCTCCCTAACTCCTTCTATGAGGCAAATATCACACTCATTCCCAAAGATGGCAAAGACACCACCAAGAAAGAAAACTACAGACCAATCTCACTAATGAACATAGATGCAAAGATACTCAACAAAATCTTAGCAAACCAAATCCAGCATTTCATCAAAAAGATCATACATCATGACCAAGTGGGTTTTATACCAGGAATGCAAGGTTGGTTCAACATATGCAAATCAATCAACATTATACATCACATCAACAACAAGAAAAACAAAAACCACATGATTATATCAATCGATGCAGAGAAGGCGTTTGACAAATACAACACCTTTCATGTTAAAGACAATCAGCAAAATAGGGTTAGAAGGAACATTCCTCAAGATAGTTACAGCTATCTATGAAAAGCCTACAGCCAACATTATACTTAATGGCGAGAAACTAGAAGCATTCCCACTAAGGTCAGGAACTAGGCAAGGCTGTCCACTCTCTCCACTATTATTCAATATAACCTTAGAAGTCCTAGCAATAGCAATCCGACAAGAGAAGGGAATCAAAGGAATCCAAATTGGGAAAGAGGAACACAAACTATCTCTATTTGCAGATGATATGATGATATACATCGAAAATCCTAAAGAGTCCACAGTAAAACTCCTAGAAACAATTAACTACTACAGCAAAGTGGCTGGATACAAAGTCAATACACAAAAGACAGTAGCGTTTCTATATACAAACAACGAAGTCTAGGAGAGAGAGATTAAAAATATAATACCATTAAAAATAGTATCAAAAAATATCAGGTACCTAGGAATCAACCTTACAAGGGAAGTGAAAGACCTATACCAGGGAAACTTCAAAACGCTTCAGAAAGAAATTGAAGACGATCTAAAGAAATGGAAGAACATCCCATGCTCATAGATAGGTAGAATTAACATAGTCAAAATGACTACCCTACCCAAACTACTATATAGATTTAATGCAATCCCTATCGAAATCCAGACACCATTCTTTAATGAAATAGAACAATCATTCACAAAATTTATCTGGAACCACAAAAGACCCAGGATAGACAAACACATACTGAAAAACAAAAAGCTGGGAGGCATCTCCTTACCTAATTTGAAACTATACTATTGAGCCATAGTAATCAAAACAGCATGGTACTGGAACAGAGACAGGACCTCAGACCAGTGGGTCAGAACAGAATTCCCAGACATAAACCCCCAGATATACAGCCAACTAATATTTGATAAAAGAGGCAAGAACCTGAAATGGAAAAAAGAAAGCCTATTCAACAAATGGTGTTGGCACAACTGGAAAACCACATGTACGAAAGTGAAAATCAACCCATACCTCACTCCTTATAAAAAGTCAACTCAAAATGGATCAAAGACCTTGAAATCAGACCCGAATCTATAAAGTTTATCGAGAATAAAATAGGCAGAACACTCGAAGACCTATATATCAAAACGGTCTTTGAGAATGGAGCACCAATGGCAAGAACATTAGCAGCAAATATAAACAAATGGGACTACACCCAACTAAAAAGCTTCTGCATGGCGAAAGAAACCCTACTTAATGCAAGAACACAGTTAACAGAATGAGAAAAAATCTTTTCACTCGACATATCAGATAAAGGGCTGATATCTAGAACATATAAACCACTCAGAAAGCTGAGCCCCCCAAAACCAAATAAAGCCATAAAAATGGGAAGATAAAATGAATAGACACTTCTCTGAGGAAAACAGAAGGATGGCCAACAAACACATGAAAACATGCTCACCTTCACTCATCATCAGGGAGATCCAAATCAAGAGAACAATGAGATACCACCTTACACCAGTGAGGATGGCTCACATCAAAAATAATGGAAACAACCTTTGTTGGTGGGGATGCGGTATGAAAGGAACTCTCATCCACTGCTGGTGGGAATGCCCCCTAGTCCAACACCTATGGAGAAAAGTCTGGAGAGTGCTCAAAGAACTCAGAATTGAGCTGCCATTTGACCCAGCAATTGCCCTCCTAGGCATATACCCCCAAGTTGGAAGGATATTCATCCCAAAATACATATGCACCCCACTATTTATTGCAGCACTCAGTATAATAGCCAAATCTTGGAACCAACCTCGATGTCCAACAACAGATGAATGGATCATTAAGATGTGGTACCTATACACAATGGAATATTATATGGCAGTCAGAAATGATACAAAGACTTTGCAGCAACGTGGATGGACCTAGATCATGTTATGTTAAACGAAGTAAGTCAGAAGACAAAAGATAAACACAGAATGGTAGCACTATTCTGAAGCACCTAGAACATATATTTTATACACAACTAATACCTAACAATCAAATAACAGGGTTTAACAGGGTAGAAACTCCGAGCACTATAATAGTCAACATATACTTGGGAGCAGTGCCCAAAATACATGAAAAAGGAACAACGCAAACTCTTAACTACACAGTATACCACAAAGAAAACAGCAACAACAGAGACAGCAGCATAGAGAGAACAGGTATGTAATCAGACTTCTACAACAAAGGCCCACAATAATCCCTTAGAGATCGTATACAGGAACACAAGTATAGAACACCACGGGAAATCACTGACTGCAATGGAAACATACCTTAACACTATGTTTTAATGCCTTTATCTTACTATATTTTAAATAACCTCTCAGCTTTTCTGTCCACAGGCACCCTTGGATACAAAGGGCGGAAAAACTAAGATGGCAACTAAGGATACTACATGAGATACCATACCTTGCTTGCACTACGAGATGGCCAAAAGAAAAATCTTTAACATACACTTTATCTCTAGGTTATACCTTCTTTTAGGAATTGAAGCACGTGACCAGCCAGATCACCGAAGCATTAACTGAGATGTACAGACTTAAACTACAGGCTCTATTCATCGACCACAATCAACCAATCCAGCATTCCCTTGCTATTCTCTCCTCTCTTCTCACTACTTTCTTCTTTTTTTTCTTTTTTCTTTTCTTTTTTTTTCTTTCTTCATTTTTCTATTTTCTATTCTTCTCTTTACTTTTTTTCCCTTTCTCTTCTCCCTTTCTTTATAAGGTATTTTTTCTTTTCTCTCCCTTCATACCCCTCTCATATACCTTCCCCTTTCTCACCTCCGGAAATCTAACTATCCCTTCACCCCTCAATCCCATCCAGATTTCCCACCATATTAAAACACTTCACCCTCAGTCCTTAATCTATTAGGCATCAAGATCGAACTCCTACCCAACGAACCAGTACCCAGCACCCAGGCGAGGGGACACCCAGTCAAACCCACACCTAGTCTCCTGCAAGAAAAGACAGCCAACTCCCCTGTGGACTCATGCTGCGTGGCCCTCCCTACCAACTCCCCCTAACGTGGACTGTTTCTTGAATCCGGGCCTAGGTCCAAAAGTATCCCCAATACAAGAACTCTTCCAAGACCTCCCTACCACAAATTTTTACCAAACTGAAGAAAGCCAGGGGGTGGGATAGAAAGATGCCTGGGAACCCACACACCACAAGAAAAACCCAAAAGGCAACGGGAAAAACTGTACTTCCAATATAGGCATAAGACCTGTAATACACCACATCTTTACCAGCTTTCCCCCAAATGTAAGGTAGTTTTTTGCACCACTTTGGTCCTTTAGAAGCTTCGCTAACTCATTTTATTTCTTTTTCTTTTATTTATTTATTTTTTTAATTTATTTTTTCAAATGCCTGTCCTACATATACATTTGTGAGCATATACATTGTCATTTCCTTTCTTTTGTTTATTTATTTTTATTTTTATTTTATTTCATTTTTTATTTTTTTTTATTTTTTATCGTTTTGGGGGATGTGACTTGTTTCTGTTATCCCCTCTGTCCACCCCCAAGTACACCGACAATATAATGTAGCACCATTTCTCCCTGAAAAGGCACACTAAATAAAGGGGAAATCTTACATATAGAAAAGAGGTCTTATCTAATAGAGATAGGAACTCACAGTTGTTAATAATACAGGGATATCTCCTACCTGGAAAATATGTCATGTGGAATCAACTTAGACCTCAGGTGATTAGATACCATTCATCCAGCCTTGAACCCTGGATCCCAGACATAGAAACGGCACAGCTCTTCACAACAGCTGCAGGAAACAAATCCCATCCTGAACAGCCTTAATACTGCGGGGTCAACAACAAGGGCCAGCTCTAACATGATATCCTGACAACGAGGAAAATGTGAACAACTTGTCCTTAGAGCAGATTAGCCTACTTTACCAGCTAACGACAAGACAAAACCAGAAGACTTGGCACCCTTTGGTAGGTCCAAAAGCCAAGATCGCGATTTACAGATGACTGGCTGATAGAACCACGACCAGACTGTACACATCTTGGGACCAATAAAAAAGCCCTAGTTTAGGGTTTGAACTATGACCTGCACAATAATCATGATCCCCAGTCCCAAAGGTCCTGCAGAGACAATTGTAACGGAATGGAGCTTCTGGAAGCACAAAGAAAGACGCTAACCTAGGTGCCATCCTAGGCTCAGTGCAAAGCCCAAGATCACCAACCACAGAAGATGGATTAAAATGACACTGAGGTAACAGAACCTCTAGAATCACGAAGACTGACTTCATCATAAATCCCATCTCAGGATCTGTGCAGATACTGAGACCTCTAAACACAGAGATCTGATTGTATCACCCTGGACAGAGCAGAAGTCTAACAACCACAAAAACGCCACCGGGAGAGTAAATGATCCTGAGCAAAGTCTAGAGTTGATCCCCATGACAGTATACTCCAAGGCCGGAGAAACCCCATATTTTTTAGGCCAAGTGAATTTCTTTTCAAATGACCCCAATATTTACTGTGCCAGGGCAGGAGGGGAAAAAACAAAAATACAAAAAGCACAAAATCTTGGTTATTTATATATATATATATTACCTTCATTTATTATTATTATTTTCATTTACCTATATATTTTGGTCGATTTCTCTCTTTGGGTGTGACTATTGAAATTGTTGTCCCCAGTTATACTTATTTTTTCTCTTCCTCTCTTTTCTTTCGTTATGTGCTATGCCATGTTTCTTATTTCAAGACCATGGTGTGTTTTTTTTTGTTTGTGTGCTTGTTTTTGTTGGTTTTTTGTTTGTGTTGTTTTGTTTTTTTGTTTGTTTTTTTGTGGTGCTTATCGATATAGCTGGAGTCCTCAATGGATATTAACAGTTCTTTTGGTACTGGTGGAGTGTTTCACCTTCTCTTTCTTTTCACCTCCCAAATCGATGATGAGAGCCACTAGAAGGATTCCACCCATTTTCGGGGTATTAGACTCTTACCCCAATTTATTACTTTTTTCTTTTTCAGGCAAAACCACGTAACTTGAAATAGCTGGTCTTGCCTCCTGTCAGAGGGGGAAATAAGGGAGGCCTCAAGACCAAACAGGTGCAAGACTACTAAGTAATAGGTTAGATACAGAGGGGACCACATATTCTAGCCACCCTGGGGGTGAGGGAAGAAGAAATGGGAGTGAAGACAAAAACGAATGGGTAGGGAAAACAATTTGGTGATGGATGGGAACCCCTCCTGATTTTATGTGAATATGTACCTAAAATATTATTGTCAACAATATGTAAGCCACTATGATCAAAATAAAATTATATTATAATAAAAAAAGGAAACTCTGTGTCCCCAGGCTGTTAGACAATGTGCTCTTGCCTGGTGTAATCCCCTTTTGATCTCCTTAACTGACAAAGCACGATACAATTATACTAAGTTTTCCACTGGTCTTACATGGGAACTCAGACTTTACAAAAAGCCTTCTGCGGCTGGACTTCTTTTCACCATTCGCCTTCAACAATCCTTTCCCCAATACCAATGCGTCGCCGTTGGCCCTAATCCCTTCTTCCACCCACCCCACCCCCTTCTCTGCCCCATCCTTTACCACTCCCTACAGTTCCCCTCACTTCTCCCTCCCCTTCTTCTCCTTCCCCCTTTCTTACCTGCACCCCTTCCCCTCCTTTCACTCCTTCCCCCTACTTTCGCCCCACGATGCCCCCTGGACCTCTTCCTCAGCACAAATATTGTTTTATTTTATCAATGTCTCTGCCATTGCTTTGTCTAACCACCATTATGATCACTGTTAGATTTGCTTCTCTGATCAACCACCTTTTCATGAGGCGTTGCTTCTTTCTCCAACAACTTACTCTTTTCCAATACATCTTCTTCCCTCCATTGGGATTTTGATCACCCTGCTTGCATTACCCTCGGCCAAGTTGTTGGCTCAGGCCTTTGTCTCCTTAGCCCCCTTGGCTCCCTTCTCTGGAACTCGAATCTGTTTGTAACACCTACCTTACTGTCTCTCTTTAATCCTTATATCTCATTTCCCCTGCACCTCTGTTCTTCGCTTGCTCCTCTGGCCTAACCCTCCACATTATTGTTCCTGCTTTCCTTAAGGATCATGATTACTGTGTCCTTGTTCTTCTCCCCTTTTCACTATTTGCTCCCCCGATAACTTTCTCTGGTATCACTCCCCCAAAGCCTTCCTAGAGCTCATAGGGAGCCTGTTACAGCCATTACTTTTGCTGTTGTTCTCGGTCTTGGTGCTGTGGGCACTAGCACTGGCATTTCTGCCCTAGTTACTTCTCAACAAAACTTTGACTTTCTCTCCCTAAAGGTTCAGCAAGACATCACAACCATTCAAACTGGTCTTAATGCTCTTGAACAATCACCATCCTCCCTTGCAGAAACGATTTTGCAAAACTGCCGCGGTCTCAACCTCACTTTTTTCAAGGATGGGGGTTCTGCGAGGCCCTCAAGGAAGAATGCAGTTTTTATAAAGATAAGACTGGTATTGTTAGAAACAGTGTTAAAGAGCTAGAAAAAAGCCTTGAGGAATGGAATCAAGTCACTACACAAAGTGAGTCCTGGTACAAAAATTGGTTTCAACTTCTTCATGGCTCACTACCCTTGTCCCCACCATTATGGGACCCTTATTGGGTTTTCTCTGCCTCATCTGATTTGGGCCATGGGCATTTAGAAAATTAACAGATTTTGTTAAACATCAAGTGGACAGTGCCACAAAAAAGCATGTAGCAATTAATTACCAGCAATTGGCTGTCATTCCATCTGAATCTTTAGATTTTGAAGAATTTCAGACTCTTGCGGATTAGGCTTCTCCCTGGTGGGACCGGCTGCAATGTTGCGCACGATGGGACTAGCTTGGGCCAACAAGGTGGATGCAACACTTGCCCCTTTCTCAGGTGCCCCTTGTGGTAGCAGCCCAGGTAGCCTAAGACAGGTGCATCGCCCATAACTTTGTACTGCCCATCCGCTTTACTATACTAGAGATGAGGAACTGTAGGGAGCCAGATTCTCCCTCACAGTCTTGGCATAAGCACAGCCATCTTGTAGTAAACTGCCATTTTCTAACAGGCCTGTACTTTAATTGAGCTATACATTTTGTACATGCCAACTGGCCATGAGTTGTCACAGATCAAAAGAACCATAAGGTCACACACTTCTGGTTTAGGAAACTCAGACCTATAGATAGAGCATTTGGTGTGATAACAGGATATTCCTCAGGAAACTTGTATTAAATAACAGGCATATGCCAAACCTTTTGAACTGAATAATGACAAATGTATGCTTGACAAATGTTTGCATTGTCCCCTCCTCCCTTTGTGTAAAAACTATATAAGTCATGGCATTTCAAAAATAAATTGATGCCATAATCAGAATCCTTAGTGGTCCCCTTTTTCCCACCCATTTCCTTTTCAGGTGCAGACCCTTTCCACGACCACGAATAAACTGAAGCTGCTGGCTGGCACAAAAGATGAGAGAATCCATACAACTGGAATTATAGGAAATAAAAAACGTCTTAGCAAGCCATAATAGCAGAATTACACAGTTGGAGAATAGCATAGAAGAACTTGAAGAAAAATACAAACCAAAAATGACAAAGAAGTCAATAAGGAAATAAAATGTAAAGCATTGGAAGAAAATGTTAGGTATTTAATGGGAAAAAGGCAAAATTTATAATCTACAGATTCTAGGAATACCAGAATGGGAGGAAATATGGAAAGGGAAAAAACAAGTGGTAAGTAAAATAATAGCAGATAACTTTCCCACCCTCTGGAAAGAGGATCCTGTGCAAATCCAAGAAGTTAAAAGAGTCCCTAATAAAGTAGACCTTAATAAGCCAACACCAAGACATAATGTAATCCGAATGGCAAAAAAGAGAAATATGAACCCCTTAAAGAAATCAGGGAGAAAAAACCCTCCAGTACAAAGGAAGGAACATAGAATTAAACCAGATCTCCCTTGTGAAACAATTTTAGCAGAAAAACAGTGGAATGACATATTTAAACAACTGAATGCAAGAAACTAGAATTTTAACCTAGAGTCCACTACCAGGCAAAATTCATATTCATATGAGACGGATGACTAACAACATTCTCTGACAAGAGGAACTCACACTATTTGCACTAACCAAACCAACTCTAAATGAACTACTCAAATACGTATTACACAATCCAAACTCATTATTATAACAACAACCACTCTACTCAATAAAATAGCACAACAACCCGCTCTATCAATAATCTTCTTAAATGGAAATCGGCTAAATTCCCCCATTAAAAGACACAGAATAGAGGGTTGAATTAGAAAACAAAAACAAGATATCTGCTGCCTACAAAAAGCACAACATAGACAGAGGCTTAGAATAAAAGGATAAAAATTGATCGTTCAAGCCAATGGAAAAATAAAGCAGAGATAGCTATTCTTATAAGAATTCACCCTCAAGAAAGTGATCAGAGACAAAGAGGGTCACTACTTACTGATCAGGGGAACACTAGATCAAGAAGTACTAACGCTGGTCAATATATATACACCAAATGCCGAACTAGCAAAATATGTAAAGCATTTGCTTGCAAACCTGGAGAAACATATGGAAGGAAATGTGATAATAGTAGAAGACTAATAGTAGAAGACTAGTAGATACTCCACTATCACCATTGGACTGATGCACCAGGAAGAAAAATAGCAAAGACATAAGAGCCCTAACTGAGAAACTAGAAAACTAGGACAGATAGACTTATATAGAGCCCACCATCCCCAGAAAGCAGAATACACATTCTTCTCAAGTGCACATGGAACCTTGTCCAGAAAAGACGATGCCTTAGAATAAAAATTTAACTTGCACAAAGTCATGAATATAAGGATTATTAGAAGCACCCTACAGATCATTTTACAACAAAGATTGATTGTAAAAGAAGTTATGGTGAAAATTAAACACCTGGAGATTAAACAGCATGCTGATCAACAACAGCTGGATCAAAGAAAAACTCAATGAAGAAATAAAAAGATTCATTGAGAAGAACAATAATGAAGAGACAAAATGTCAAAATCTGTGGGATACGGCAAAAGCTATAATTATTGGGAAACTCATAGCAATATAGACCTTTTCAGGAACGAGGAAAAAGACAACATCAACTGTTTAAAGGGACACATTAAGGAGCTGGAAAAATAGCAGCAAAGAAACCCAAACACAACCAGAAGACAAGAAATAAGAAAAACCAGAGCAGAAATAAACAAAATAGAAACTAAGAAAACAATACAAAAATATCAGTGAGAGCAGAAGCTGATTTTTAGAAAGAATAAACAAGATAGACAAACCGCTGGGAAGTCTCACCAATTAAAAAGAGGGAAAATCCCAAATGAATTGGATAAACAAAAAAGGAGAGATTATAACAGAACCCCAAGAAATCCAACATATCATGAGGACTTATCATGAACAACTATATTCAGTTAGAATAGAGAACCCATAAGAAACTGACAGATTTCTGGAAAAATATCATCTTCTGAGACTGGATAAGGAAGATGTAGAAAACCTAAACAGGCCAATCACATCTATGGAAATTGAATCAGTAACTAACAATCTTCCCAAGAACAAAAGTCCAGGACCATTTGGTCTCACAGATAAATTCTAACAAACATTCAGAGAAGAATTATATCATTGATCCACAGGCTCTTCCAAAACATTGAAAAGACAGGAATCCGTCCTAAATCCTTTCATGAGGCTTATAATCACAATCATTCCCAAAGATGGAAGAGATACTGCCAAGAAAGAAGACTACAGAAAATTTCATTAATGAACATAAATGCAAAAATTCTCAATAAAATCTTAGCAAACAAAGTCCAACAATACATCAAAAAGATTATAAACCATGACCAAGTGGGTTTCATACCAGGGATGCAAAGATGGTTTAACATATATAAATCAATCAACATCATATAGCACATCAACCACAAAAAAGTCAAAAATCTCAATCAACATCATACAGCACATCAACAACAAGAAAGACAAAAAATCACAAGATTATATCAGTTGAAGCAGAGAAGGCATTTGACAAAATCTAACACCCATTCATGATGAAAACACTCAGCAGATTAGGGCTGGAAGAAGCCTTCTTCAAGATAGTTACAGCTATATATAAAAAGCCCACAGCCAACATTATCCTTTATGAAAACAACTGAAGGCATTTACACTAAGGTCAGGAACTAGGCAAGGCTGTCCATTCTCTCCACTCTTATTCAACATCATTTTAGAAGTACTCGCAATATCAATCAGACAAGAGAAGGGAATCAAAGGAATCCAAATAGGGAAAAAGGAAGTAAAGCTACCTCTTTATTACAGATTATGTGGTGATATACATTGAAAATCCTAAAGAGTTCACAGTAATTTTCCTAGAAACAATTAACCAATACAGAAAAGTGGCTGGCTACATTGTCAATACACAAAAGACAGTAGCATTCCTCTACACCAAAAAGAGATTAAGAAAACAATGCCATTAAAAATAGTATCCAAAATTATGGAGTACCTAGGAATCAACCTTACAAGAGGAATGAAGGACATATACCATGAAAACTTCAAAGCACTTTAGAAAGAAATTGAAGAGGATCTAAGCAAATGGAAGAACTTCCCATGCCCATGGTTAGGTAGAATTGACATTGTCAAAATGACTATCTTACCTAAATCTTTACATGATTTAATGCAGTCCCTATTCAAATTCAGGCATCATCTTTAAGAACTTAGAACAATCAATTATAAAATTTATTTGGAAGCACAAATGACTCAGGTTAGTCAAATTCATACTTAAAAACAAGAAGCTGGGTGACATTGCTTTACCTAACCTGAAGGTTTACTATAATCCCATAGTGATCAATACAGCATGGTACTGGAACAAAGACAGAGCCTCAGAACAGTGGGTTAGAATAAAATATCTAGATATATACACCAAATATACAGTTAACAACTTTTGACAAAAGAGCCAAGAAATTGAAATGAAACAGAGAGTATCTTAAATAAATTGTGTTGGAAGAAATGAATAACCACCTGTAATAAATTAAAGATTGATCCATACCTCACACTTTTCACAAAAGTCAACTCAAAATGGATTAAGGACCTTGAAATTAGACCAGAATCTATAAAGTGTATTGAGTAAAATATAGGCAGAACACTTCAAGACCTGTATATCAAAAGAGTCTTTGAGCATAGAATGCCAATGGCAAGAACTTTAGCATCAAACCTAAATAAGTGGACTACATCAAACTAAAAAGTTTCCGCATGATGAAAGAAACGCTAGAAAACTAGAAGAAACCCTAGAAACTAGAAGGCAATCAACAAAATGGGAAAAATTTACACTCAGAACCTCAGATAAAGGGCTGATATCTAGGATATACAAAACACTCAGAAAGCTGAGCTCCAAAAAATTCTAATAAAGCCATAAAAAAATGGAAGAAGAAATGAATAGACACTTCTCTATGGAAGAAAGAAAGATGGCCAATAGACACACGAAAACATACTCACCATCGAATGCCATCTAGTCCAACCTTTATGAAAAGCAAAATGGAGATTTCTCCAAAAACTAAAAATTGAGCTCCCATGCGATCCAGCTATACCACTCCTAGCGATATACCCTAGGAACACAATATTACAATACAAAAATCCATTCCTCACACCTGAATTTATTGCAGCACTATTTACAATAGCCAGACTCTGGAAACAACCAAGATGCCCTTCAACAAATGAATGGCTAAAGAAACTATTGTACATATACACAATGGAATATTATGCAGCCATCACAAGAATATCTCAAAAGACAACAGGGAAGCCTATATTTCCTATATATGTTTAGTACCTCTATAATACTACCTCTTAACCTGTTTATCCTCAAATGTAAAGTAGTGTCCTACATCACTTTTTCCTTAATTACTTTTTATTTTATTTTATTTATTTATTTTATTATGTGTGTGTGTATTTTTCCTCTACCTTAACTTCACCTGTTTTGTTTCTGCTTGGTACTAAAACCTACAAAAAACATCTTGCCTGGGATAAAAGCTCAAGTCAAAACCAGGGCACAGAGATAATATATCCTATCATTCTCACCCCTAAATGCACCAGCAATATAATATAGCACCATTTCATTTTGCAAAGGTATATTAAAAAGGGGGAAATTTATGTATAGAAAAATAAGCTCTTATCTACTAGGAATAAGAACTCATACATTTTACAATACAAGGGCACCTCCTAACCTTAACATATGTCATGTGTACTCAACATAGACTCCATGTGATTAGACAGTGACTGCCCAATTTGAAACCGTAGACCTCAGACATAGAATTGACACAGTTCTCTGCAACAACTCCAGGAACCAAACTCCCCCTAGGAAATTCTTAATACTGCTCTGACTTAAACATGCACCAGATTTGATATGATATCCTGACAATTATGAAATAGCAGCAACTTAATCTAAGAGCAGGTTGTCTTATATAATCAGAACCACATAGCTTGAATCATCTTTATCTGCATCATAAATTTGGGGGCAAAATGTATGGTACCAAAACCAAACAGTCATATGAACATTGAGTAGAAATAAAAAAATGTTCCAATTTAAACACCAAATCCAAAACCAACAACAACAGAATTGATACCCAATCTACAACAAGCTAGAAACAAAGGGGACCACTTATATTAGCAGCCCGGTGGGGGGGGCAAAGAATAGGTATATGGGATACATGCTGGAAACAGGGATGGAAGGAGGACAACACTGGTGGTGAGAATGCCCCTGATTCAATGTTACTATGTACCTAAAATAGTACTGTGAAAGATTTGTAATTCACTTTGGTCACAATAAAAATTATTTATAAGATGGAAAAAATGTCAAATTATAGCTCACAAAACATCCAGGTGATCTCAGATAAAACTCACAACTTCTTAAAAGAAAAGCTATATAAATACACCAAAGGGGAGAATTAAAGCATAATCATGACTTTTCACCATCAATTATCGTAGTTATTTGTAATGAAATTATAGTACAAGAGGGCCTGGAGAGATAGCACAGCGGCTTTTGCCTTGCAAGCAGCCGATCCAGAACCAAAGGTGGTTGGTTCGAATCCCGGTGTCCCATATGGTCCCCCGTGCCTGCCAGGAGCTATTTCTGAGCAGACAGCCAGGAGTAACCCCTGAGCACAGCCGGGTGTGGCCCAAAAACCAAAAAAAATTATAGTACAAGAGAAAAGAATATACATAGATCTTGATTCAGCCACACTACTTAAAAGACTGTATGTTGTTTTAATCTTTCTAAATGGAAATTTGATGAACCCTATACAAGATCATCTTTTTGAACCACCATAGGTTATCACACAAGAAAATTTGCATACATGAAATTTGGGTACACAAAAATTTGGGTACATGAAAATACTTTGGAACATTACAGTAGCTAAAAACTCAATAGTGGGAAAATGTTTAAATAAATTATGCTACATTACTGAATGCTATTTCTTCAAAGAATATTTAATGAGATGGTAAAGTACTTGTGATAACATTAGGTGAATATATATACATATATACCATCTTTTCAAACACTAGAATTACAATTTTGTAAAAAGGGAAATATATATCTTTAAATTATTTGATTCAGGTTAAATATGTGTACATGTTTAAGAAAAGATATAAAGTAAGTAGTGTGTGTCTATATATTTGCAATTTAGGCAAAATGGTTCATGCATTTTTACAAGCAAGAAGAAAAAGCATTAATATTCCAATTAAGATAAAAAGAAAAATGTGAAAATAAACTTAGATTTTACATCCTTAAACATAGAGTAACTTGTTTTTTCTCTTTTATATTAAATAAACAATAAACCGCTCAGACTAAGTACCGGCCTGATTGTGAACAAATAAAAAACATCGCTCCCAGTTATCCCAGAATATAAAAGAAAGAATCCTATGAAGTGATATTATTGGGTCATCTTCTTCAAGAACAGTTCACTAAAGGAAATATGATCACAACATGCAAAGAATGAAGAACCTTGATCAAGTTTTTCCTGTCGAGAATTCTGCCTACTCTTCTCTCAACGCTTAACATCAGGGGTTTAATTTTCTTTTTGACATGACAAAGCACAAATAATGAAGTAATTTTACAGAGAAATTTCTTCAGTTTACTCTTACTTGCCCTTGTCTATATGTGTGGTCTTTGGATTTTCCATAGATAAAAGGCTCATTCAAGTTATTTTATTTTCTCTAAGTCAAAAAGGCTTCCTGATAAGTGAATGTGATGCATACTAACCTGCCACAAATTAATCTAAAACTTTATCACTCACTCCTGATAAAAATGAGATACCATTTTTCCTTTCCCAGACCTCACAATATACTAAAAGAAATAAATATGTAAACAAGCAACTAAAGCATGAGATAAATATTAGAAAGAAATAGAAACAAAAAGTAGCAGTACCATAATGAGTTTGCACATGAGTGCCAAATTTCTGACCTGTACAATGTACCTGATATATTTTCTTAGGAAATGAGAGAAATAATTACTGTATTAAATAAATAATGAACAGAGTAGGAACTGTGAACTTTAAAGATAGGTAGGCTGCAAGAATAGAATCCCCACACTACCCAGTGATACCAATTCTTGGTATCTATCTCCAAAACACAAAAACAATAAATAGAAAAGATATATGTAATTCTATGTTATTTGCAGCACTTTTATTTTAGCCAAATTGTGGAGACAACCCAAATTAACAACTATAAATGAATGGATCAAAAAACTGTGGTATACATTTGTCCTAAGATCTCTGCAAAAACCAACATCACTAATTACAGAAGACCAACTACAACAACTGCCATTGAGCAGAGCTCTTCCTAGGACCATAAATAAAGACCCTATCCTAGACTTTGTCCTAGGACCTGTGCAAAAACCAAGATCTCTAATTACAGAGGACTGACTTTGACAACCATGACTGAGCAGGTTTTCTAACGCCCTAAAGACCTTGAGATTTGACTATGAACATGTCCGGAGTCTGTAGTCGGTCTCATACCAGTATGTTTCAAGGCTGGAGACACCCTGTATCTTAGTCCAAAGGAATTTTTTTCTAATTTCCTCAATATTTACTGTGCCTATGTAAAAACAAAACAAAGAAACCAAAATCAAACCTGCCACATCAGCTCCCCCTTTTCTCTTTTTCTTTCTTTTTATTATTTTCTTCTTTTAAATTTATATTTATAGCTTCTAGACAGGGGATCCTGAAAGCTTTCTTTTTTATAAGGACCATAGAACATGAATCATATTGTTCAGCCTCACATTACGATAGCTTCCTACAAATTGAGAAAAAAAAGTGAATGGTACCAGGAGCAAAGCATGAACATTCAGTGGAAAAAAAATGATCATACCTAAACACCTAACCCAAAGTCAAAGACAATAAAATCAAGAGACCCAAACTTCATTAAGCTATACACAAAAGGACCTGTTACACTAGCAGTCCAGGGGGTAAGGGTGGAGGTATGGGTTGCATGCTGGGAACTATGGTAGAGGAAGTTCAACACTGGTGGTGGAATGACCCTAATTCACTGTCACTATATGCCTAAAATACAACCGTGAAAGACCTGTAATTCACAATGGTCTCAATAAAAATTTTTAAAAAAGAAAAAAAGAGCCCCAGGGACCCCGACACGCCGGCCGGAGAGGCGTGAGTGAGTTTCTGTCCCCTTGTGCGGCATCTGGGCCGGCTCCTCCCACCAGGGACCCGGCCAGAGAGGTTTGAGTGAGTTTCTGTCCCCTTGTGCGGCATCTGGGCCGGCTCCTCCACCCAGGGACCCCGGCACACTGGCCGGAGAGGCTTGAGTGAGTTTCTGTCCCCTTGCGCGGCATCTGGGCCGGCTCCCCCCCCCCCCAGGGACCCTTGAGCGCCGGCCTGAGAGGCTTGTGTGAGTCCTTCCCCCGGGTGGGCGCTTGGAAAGGCAAGTTGAGCGACCGGAATAGACGGGGGAGATAGGGCCAGCCATCTGGACTCTCAGGTGACCTAGAGCAGTCCACCCCCTTGGGCCCTGGAGCGGACCAGGGACTCCCCAAGGGCGAGGGCAGAGCCTGAAGGGTTGGACTGAGGGAACTCCTTCAAGGGAGGCTTGGAGGGGGCGGAGCTCCATGGACTCCCAGATATAGGAGGGGGGATTGAGAGCTAGGCTCAACAGCGACAGCAACCATTGTGGCCAAGAGTGGAACTGCACCGCTGACAGAAATAAGGAGTAAAAAAGCAACAATACCCACTGCAGGAAGACTGAACTCTAGGTAGCAAAGTGGAGGAGAAAGGGCTAGGTTCAACAAGCTCACCCAACAGCCCCCTCTAGAAACACCTTCAGGAAGGGGACCAAAGCAGGCCAAAATTAGAAGCCACAGCACTCCAAAACACACCATTAAATATAAAGAATTATGCGTAAATCAAGGAGATCCCTAATAACTGGAGACACCATGACAAACCCTATCAAGTTTCCTAGTCCATCAAAACACACAGATCCATGGGAAGAAGACCTAAAAGTGCTCATGAGGAAGGAAATGCAAGAATTACTAAAAGAAATGAAAGAAACCCTAGCAACCGAGTATAAGAAATCCATGGATGAAAGAATCAGCCAAATTAAAGAAGAAATGTCAAAGAACATAAGAGATTCCATACAAAAAGAAGTGAAGGATTTAAAAGACAAAGTAACAAGCCTTAGGAGCAGAAACACAAAGTTGGAGAAGCACATCGAAGAACTCGAACGAAAACTGCAATCAAAAAATGATCAAGAAACCAACAAAGAAATAAAAGGCAAAGCACTGAAAGGAAAAATCCAATATCTAATGAACAAGGACAAAAGAAACAATCTAAGAATTGTGGGTATACCAGAAGGAAAGGAAACAGGGAAGGGGGAAGAACAGGTAGTCAGGGAGATAATAACAGAGAATTTCCCCACCCTCTGGAAAGACACTTCAGGACAAATCCAGGAAGTCAAGAGAGTCCCTAATAAAATAGACCCTAATAAACCAACACCAAGACATATAATAATCCAAATGGCAAAAAACAAAGAGAAAGAGGAACTCCTGAAAGCAATAAGGGAGAAAAAAAACCTCAAGTACAAAGGAAAGGACATAAGAATCAAACTAGATCTCCCATTTCAAATAATTCAAGCAAGAAGACAGTAGAATGCCATATTTAAACCAATGAATGAAAGAAATTTCCAAGCCAGGATCCAATACCCAGCAAAACTATCATTAATATGGAAGGGCAGATTAAAAACATTCTGAAACATGAATGAACTTGAACTATTTGTGCAAACTAAGCCGATCCTAAGTGACTTACTCAGAGACAAGTTACACAATCCAAACTCCCGATTGTAACAACAACCACTCCACACAATACAACTGCACAACAGTCCTCCTATCAATAATTTCCCTAAATGTTAACGGACTAAACTCTCCAATTAAAAGACACATAGTAGAGAACTGGGTTAGGAAAAATAAACCGGACTTCTGCTGTCTGCAAGAAACACACCTACAGTTACAGGATAAACACAGGCTTAGAATAAAAGGATGGAAAGTAATAATTCAGGCCAATGGAAAACAAAAAAGAGCAGGGACAGCCTTTCTTATATCAGACCAAATTGTATTCAACCTCAAGAAAGTGATCAGAGACAAAGAGGGTCACTACTTACTGATCAGGGAAATATTAGATCAAGAAACACTAACCCTGGTCAATATCTATGCACCTAATGTAGAGTCAGCAAAATATGTGAGGCAACTACTGGCAAACCTGGAGAAACACATGAAGGGAAATGTGATAATAGTAGGGGACCTAAATACTCCACTATCACCACTGGACAGATCCACCAAACAGAAAAATAGCAAAGAAATAAGAGCTCTAAATGAAAAATTAGAAGATTTAGGGCTAATAGACTTATATAGAGCCCTCCATCCCCAGAATGCAGATAACACATTCTTCTCAAACCCACATGGAACCTTCTCCAGAATAGACCATGTCTTAGGATACAAAGCCAACCTACATAAGACAACAAAGGTAAGGATCATTAGAAGTACCCTTTCAGATCACTATGCAACAGAGGTCAAAATTGATGTCAAGAAGAAGCAATGGAGAAAAACTAATACCTGGAGATTAAACGAACATGCTGCTCAACAACAGCTGGATCAAAGAACAACTCAAGGAAGAAATAAAAAGATTCCTTGAGACAAATGATAATGAAGAGACAACATGTCAAAATTTGTGGGACACAGCAAAAGCAGTAATTAGGGGGAAACTCATAGCAATACAGGCCTATATCAAGAAACAGGAAAATAACAAAACCAACAGTTTAAAAGATCACCTCAAAGAATTGGAACAACAGCAACAGAGAAATCCAACCACAACCAAAAGGCAAGAAATAATAAAAACCAGAGCAGAAATAAACAACATAGAAACTAAGAAAAAATACAAAAAATCAATTGAGACCAGGAGTTGGTTTTTCGAAAAAATAAACAAGATACACAAACCATTGGCAAAACTCACAAAAAAGAGGGAAAACACCCAAATCAGTAGGATCACAAATGAAAGTGGAGAGATTACAACAGAACCCCAAGAAGTACAACAATCATGAGATCATATTATGAACAACTATACTCAACTAGACTAGAGAACCCAGTAGAAATCGACAGATTCTTGGACAAACAACCTCTTCCAAGACTGGAAAAGGAAGATCTAGAAAGTCTAAACAGACCAATCACCTCAGAGGAAATTGAAGATGTAATTAAAAAACTCCCTAAGAACAAAAGCCCAGGCCCAGATGGATTTACAGGTGAATTCTACCAAACATTTTAAGAAGACTTACTACCACTTTTCCATAGGCTTTTCCAAACCATAGAAAAAAACAGGAATCCTCCCCAACTCGTTTTATGAGGCTAATATCACACTCATTCCCAAAGAAGGCAAAGACACCACCAAAAAAGAAAACTACAGACCAATCTCACTAATGAACATAGATGCAAAGATACTCAACAAAATCTTAGCAAACCAAATCCAACACTTCATCAAAAAGATCATACATCACGACCAAGTGGGATTCATACCAGGAATGCAAGGTTGGTTCAACATACGCAAATCAATCAACATGATACATCACATCAACAACATGAAAGACAAAAACCACATGATCATATCAATCGATGAAGAGAAGGCGTTTGACAAAATCCAACATCCTTTTATGTTAAAGACACTGAGCAAAATAGTGTTAGAAGGAACCTTCCTCAAGATAGTTACAGCTATCTATGAAAAGCCTACAGCCAACATTGTACTTAATGGCGAGAAACTAGAAGCATTCCCACTAAGGTCAGGAACTAGACAAGGCTGGCCACTCTCTCCACTCTTATTCAATATAACCTTAGAAATCCTAGCAATAGCAATCCGACAAGAGAAGGGAATCAAAGGAACTCAAGTAGGGAAAGAGGAACACAAGCTATCTCTATTTGCATATGATATGATGATATACATCAAAAACCCTAAAGAGTCCACAGTAAAACTCCTAGAACCAATCAACCAATACAGCAAAGTGGATGGATACAAAGTCAATAAACAAAAGACAGTAGCGTTTTTATATACAAACAATGAAGTTGAGGAGAGAGAGATTAAAAATACAATTCCATTTAAGATAGTATCAAAAAATATCAAGTATCTAGGAATCAACCTTACAAGAGAAGTGAAAGACCTATAACAGGGAAACTTCAAAACACTTCAGAAAGAAATTGAAGACGATCTAAAGAAATGGAAGAACATCCCATGCTCATGGATAGGTAGAATTAACATAGTCAAAATGACTATCCTACCCAAACTTCTATATAGATTTAAAGCAATCACGATCCAAATCCAGACACAATTCTTTAAAGAAATAGAACAATCAATCACAAAATTTATCTGGAACCACAAAAGACCCAGGATAGACAAACACATACAGAAAAATAAAAAGCTGGGAGGCATCTCCTTACCTAACTTGAAACTATACTATAAAGCCATAGTAATTAAAACAGCATGGTACTGGAACAGAAACAGGACCTTAGACCAGTGGGACAGAACAGAATTCCCAGACATAAACCCCCAGATATACAGCCAACTAATATTTGATAAAAGAGGCAAGAATATGAAATGGAACAAAGAAAGCCTATTCAACAAATGGTGTTGGTACAACTGGAAAACCACATGTATGAAAGTGAAAATCGACCCATACCTCACTCCTTATACAAAAGTCAACTCAAAATGGATCAAAGACCTTGAAATCAGACCCGAATCTATAAAGTTTATCGAGAATAAAATAGGCAGAACACTCGAAGATCTATATATCAAAAAGATCTTTGATAATGGAGCACCAATGGCAAGAACGTTAGCATCAAATATAAACAAATGGGACTACATCAAACTAAAAAGTTTCTGCATGGCAAAAGAAACCCTACTTAACGCAAGAAGACAGCTAACAGAATGGGAAAAAAATCTTTTCACTCGACATATCAGATAAAGGGCTTATATCTAGAACATACAAAGCACTCAGAAAGCTGAGCCCCCCAAAACCAAATAAAGCCATAAAAAATGGGGAGATGAAATGAATAGACACTTCTCTGAGGAAGACAGAATGATGGCCAACAAACACATGAAAACATGCTCACCTTCACTCATCATCAGGGAGATACAAATCAAGAGAACAATGAGATACCACCTTACACCAGTGAGGATGGCTCACATCAAAAATAATGGAAACAACCTTTGTTGGTGGGGATGCGGTATGAAAGGAACTCTCATCCACTGCTGGTGGGAATGCCCCCTAGTCCAACATATATGGAGAACAGTCTGGAGAGTGCTCAAAGAACTCAGAATTGAGCTGCCATTTGACCCAGCAATTGCTCTCCTAGGCATATATCCCCAAGATGGAGGGACATTCATCTCAAAATACGTATGCAACCCACTATTTATCGCAGTACTCAGTATAATAGCCAAATCTTGGAACCAACCTCGATGTCCAACAACAGATGAATGGATCATTAAGATGTGGTACCTATACACAATGGAATATTACATGGCAGTCAGAAATGATACAATCACAGACTTTGATGAAATGTGGATTGACCTAGATCATGTTATGTTAAACGAAGTAAGTCAGAAGACAAAAGATAAACACAGAATGGTAGCACTATTCTGAAGCACCTAGAACATATATTTTATACACAACTAATACCTAACAATCAAATAACAGGGTTTACCAGGGCAGAAACTCCGAACACTGTAATAGTCAACATATACGTGGGAGCAGTGTCCAAAATACATGAAAAAGGAACAACGCAAACTCTTGACTACACATTATACCACAAAGAAAACAGAAACAACAGAGACAGCAGCATAGAGAGAACAGGTATGTAATCAGACTTCTACAACAAAGGCCCACAATAATCCCTTAGAGATCGTATACAGGAACACAAGTATAGAACACCACGGGAAATCACTGACTGCAATGACAACATACCATAGCACTATGGTTTAATGCCTTTATCTTACTATATTTTAAATAACCTCTCAGCTTTTCTGTCCACAGGCACCCTTGGATACAAAGGGCGGACAAACTAAGATGGCAACTCGGGTTACCACACGAGATACCATACCTTGCTTGCACTACGAGATGGCCAAAAGAAAAATCTTTAACATACACTTTATCTCTAGGTTATACCTTCTTTTAGGAATTGAAGCACGGGACCATTCAGACCACCGAAGCAGTACCTGCGACATACAGACTTAAACTACAGGCTCTATTCTTTGAACACATTCAACCAAACCAGCATTCCCTTGCTATTCTCTCCTCTCTTCTCACTAATTTTTTTTCTATTCTTCTCTTTACTTTTTTTCCCTTTCTCTTCTCCTTTTCTTTCTAAGGTATTTTCTCTTATCTCTCCCTTCATACCCCTCCCATATACCTTCTCCTTTCTCCCCTCCGGATATCCAACTATCCCTTCACCCCTCAATCCCATCCAGATCTCCCACCATATTAAAACCCTTCATCTTCAGTCCTTAATCTATTAGGCATCAAGATCGAACTCCTACCCAACGAACCAGTATCCAGCACCCAGGCGAGGGGACACCCAGTCAAACCCACACCTTGTCTCCTGCAAGAAAAGACAGCCAACTCCCCTGCGGACTCATGCTGCGAGGCCCTCCCTACCAACTCCCCCTAACGTGGACTTTTTTTGAAACCAGACCTAGGTCCAAAAGTATCCCCCAATTCAAGAACTCTTCCAAGACCTCCCTACCGCAAATTTTTACCAATCTGAAGTAGGTCAGGGGGTGTGATAGGAAGTTGCCTTGGAACCCACACACCACAAGAAAAACCCAAAAGACAATGGGAAAAACTGTACTTCCAACATAGGCATAAACCTGTAATACACCACCTCTTTACCTGCTCTCCCCCAATTATAAGGTAGTCTTTTGCACCACTTTGGTCCTTTAAAAACTTCGCTAACTCATTTTATTTCTTTTTTTTAATTAATTAATTTATTTTTTAAAATGTCCTACATATACATTTGTGAGCACAAACATTTTTATTTCCTTTTTTATCGTTTTTGGGTATGTGACCTGTTTCTGTTATCCCCTCTGTCCACCCCCAAATACACCGACATTATAATGTAGCACCACTTCCCCCTGCAAAGGCACACTAAAAAAAGGGGAAATCTTACAGATAAAAAAAAAAGAGCTCTTATCTACTAGAGATAGGAACTCATAGTTGTTTACAATACAGGGATATCTCCTACCTTGAAAATATGTCATATGGAATCAACTTAGACCTCAGGTGATTAGATACCATTCATCCAGCCTTGAACCCTGGATCCCAGACATAGAAACGGCACAGCTCTTCACAACAGCTGCAGGAAACAAACTCCATCCGGGACAGCCTTAACACTGCGGGGTCAACAACATGGGCCAGCTCTAACATGATATCCTGACAACGAGGAAAATGTGAACAACTTGACCTTAGAGCAGATTAGCCTACCTTACCAGCTAACGACAAGACAAAACCAGAAGACTTGGCACCCTTTGGTAGGTCCAAAAGCCAAGATCGTGATTTACAGATGACTGGCTGATAGAACCATGACCAGACTGTATACATCTTGGGACCAACAAAAAAGCCCTAGTTTAGGGTTTGAACTATGACCTGCACAATAATCATGATCCCCAGTCCCAAAGGTCCTGCAGAGACAATTGTAACGGAATGGAGCTTCTGGAAGCACAAAGAAAGACGCTATCCTAGGTGCCATCCTAGGTTCAGTGCAAAGACCAAGATCACCAACCACAGAAGATGGATTAAAATGACACTGAGGTAACAGAACCTCTAGAACCACAAAAACTGAATTCATCATATGTCCCACCTTAGGATCTGTGCAGATACTGAGACTTCTAAACACAGTGCAGAAGTCTTCCACACACCACAAAAAACCACCACCGGGAGAGTAAATGATCCTGAGCAAAGTCTAGTGTTGATCCCATGACAGTATGCTCCAAGGATGGAGAAACCCCATATTTCTTAGGCCAGGTGAATTCCTTTTCGAATGACCCCAATATTTACTGTGCCAGGGCAGGAGGGAAAAAACAAAAATACAAAAAGCACAAAACCTTCATTTATTATTGTTGTTATTATTTTTATTTACCTATCTATTTTGGTCGATTTCTCTGTTTGGGTGTGAATATTGAAATAGTTGTCCCCAATTATACTTATTTTTTCTCTTCCTTTCTTTTCTTTCATTATGTGCTATGCCATGTTTCTCATTTCAAGACCATGGCGTGTTTTTTGTTTGTTTGTTTTTGTTTGTTTTTTGTTTTGTTTTGTTTTTTTTTAGTCTGTTTTTTGTGGTGCTTGTCGATATAGCTTGAGCCCTCACTGGATATTTGACACTTCTTTTGGTACTGGTGGAGTGTTTCACCTTCTTTTTCTCCTTCATCTCCCAAATTGATGATGAGAGCCTCTAGAAGGATTCCGCCCATTTTCGGGGTATTAGACTCTTACCCCAGTTTATTTATTTTCTCTTTTTCAGGCAAAACCATGCAACTTGTATTAGCTAGTCCTGCCTCAGTTAGAGGGGGAAATAAGGGAGGCATCAAGACCAAACAGGTGCAAGACTACTAAGTAGTAGGTTAGATACAGAGGGGACCATATATTCTAGCTGCCCTGGGGTGAGGGAAGAGGAAATGGGAGGTAGGACAAAAACGGAGGTGTAGGGAGGACAATTTGGTGATGGGAATCTCCCCTGATTTTATGTAAATATGTACCTAAAATATTATTGTCAACAATATGTAAGCCACTATGATCAAAATAAAAATTATAAAAAAAATAAAAAAGTAACTGTGGTATATATATATATATAAACAAAATGGAAAAATTTGGAACTCCAAGAGAACAAACTTGTGCAAATTTCAGAACATAATTGCAACTTGTCAATGTCATGCTGAGTAAAGTCAATCAGAAATAAAAGAATAAAGACTAAATGATCTCTCTCATTTGTGGGAATTAAAAATAACCTTATGTGAAAAATAAACACATCTAAACCTGCAAAAATAAGATATAAAGCAAGGTATGAGCAAAAGACCATGAGACAAGACCGTGGTTTAACTGAGTGACACAACTGAATTGAGAACGAAAAGAATCTTTGGGATAGGAAGTGGGTGTATTGGTCATTGGTGTGGTGTTGGAATTATGTGCATGGAAACCATTTACATTAATGTAAATCAGGGAACCTCAACTAATGACGATTAATAATAAAATAAGCAAGAAAACCATAAGAAAGATAGATAGGCTGTGACATATGGTTACACAATTTTGGAACTCTTTCTATTAAGAAGTCTTTTCTCACTGAATTTCTCAGCCCTTTAATTTGAGCTGATTCGTGTTTTGCTTTGACCCATGGAAATGGGAGTAAAGGCTTTGCAGTTTCCACCTTTGATGTCCTGGGATGTACCTACCACCTCATAAGAAAGACTAGGCTAGGGGGGAAAAATAGAACAGGGGTAAGACTCTGGCCTTACATGTATTCCACCCAATTTCAGTACTAAGCACTGTTTGTTATCCAATAAATACCACCAGGTATTCACCGAGTATGACCCCTGCGCTCAGAACCAGGAATAAGCCCTGAGCTCTGATGAGTGTAGCATACAAAAATTACTATGCTAGACTTTGAATCATGAGAAATTCAGTTAAATACTAAAAATGTTAGTCAATTACTAATACTTTAATATAATTATATCTGCCACTACCTGGATGAAAATGGAGAGTATCATACTAAATAAATTCAATAAGAAGGAGATGGACAAGTTAGAATGATATCTGTCATATGTGGGATATAAAAACATAGTAAGGGAATTGAAAATAGCCAAGCCAACAGAACCTAAATAAGAAGTAAAAAGTAAGCTTAACATGGCAGGTACATGGTAGAGAGTGAGAGAGTGAATTTTCTATGGGTCTGGGTTAATGGTAGAGGGATGCAGACACTATGGTGGAGGCTGTGGAGTTGTATTATTGTACGTATACAATCCTGCCATTGATATTAGTGAAAATTACTGTAGCTAAAACACATTTTTCCTTTGACAAATATTTATTCTTGACACTTTCCCAGAATTCTTTCCAAGAAAATAATGTGATCCATTATTTTTTTTGTTTTCATGGGATTCATGCTTTATTTGGAAACATAGTTAAGCATAAAAGTAAAAATAAGACTTAGTTTATACTATGAAAAATAAAATATGTCCAAGAATGGAATGTGATAAACAGTATAAGAAAAGATACTTAGTCAAAAAGTTCTATATAAAGGAAAAAGCTTTGGACAGAGACAGTTTAGACAGCTAAAACACATTTTTTAAAAACAGTAAAGGGTAAAATGTAGAATTCAATAAAAATGACTAAAATTTTTTCATGTTATAATATTAACAATTAAACAAGCCTATAAGGTCAACCCACCACATTCAACAAGAGTAGCATTAGAGCTTCAATTCAATTCTTGATTTTGGCGCATAGCATTTTAAAGGTGCCTGTGAAATGTGAGCTTTTATTTTGGCCATCAGGACTGGGGGAAAAAACTGCAATACTCTACAACATCTGAGGAAGAAGAGGAAGAACCTAGGGGTCTGGCCGAAGAGAGCTGAGGAAAACTGATATTCAGTGGACAAAGTCCAATTAGCAGAACTATTGCTGTGTTAGAGGTGGGAGATATGGTCCTTAAAAATTTAGGGGCACAAACCAAAATGGTTCACTCTAAAAGTCAGTGGGATAGCACCTGGTCAAAGAAATTCATCCATTCTCCACTGACCACTCACCCACTCAAGTGAGAGGACTTTTAAGGTAGCTCATAGAGGAATCAGAGTCTATTAACTCACTAGAACCAAGCAAGCAGTGAAGGATAACAGTGATATTATGGTGACAAAGGTATGCAGAGTACCTTGTCCCAAATGATAAGTTGTGACAATATTTTCTTCTCAGTTGCACTGAATGAACACAGGAGCTAAAGTTTCTAGTGAGCTTTCTGCTATAATATTAATAATAATAATAATAATAAAATAATGATGATGATTATGATAATGATGATGATGACTCACAGTTATTGAGCACTAAAGATGCACGAAGGCAACAGGCTAAGCACTTCACATATATTAATGCCTGTAAGCTGAATAATATTAACAACATTTTTTGGAAAAATATTATGTCTTAGAAAAATCATAACTTCTAAGTACCACAACTCATACCTTGAGCTTGGCTTGTCCTAATTTGCACAAAATAAATCCAGCTTTCAAGCAATCTTTGATGCTTGCAAGAATCCAAGTTCAGCCTAGTCACACTGTTAGTAACAAGAGGTGGAGTTGGGATATAAGCCAATACTGATATATAAATTCATGTTCCCACTAAGAATTACTTCTGCTTTCTCTCATCAGCCTAGATAACTGCAGGATGGACCTTGCCTCCTGTGAATTCTTTTACAAATGCAGTGACTAGGAGCTGGGTCAGGGGAAAAGAAGGAACTGACAGGGAAGAAGTGGGAATGACTCAGAAGTTTCTAGATTGGGAAACTGGGTGGATACGATGCTATTTCCCAAGATGGGCAACCCTGAAAAAGAAAGCAATAACTACGTTTTGAACTACCCTAATAATGAGAATGTACGAGGGAAATAGAAAGCCTGTCTAGAGTTCAGGTGGGGGTTGGGTGGGGAGGAGGGAGATTTGGGACATTGGTGATGGGAATGTTGCACTGGTGCTGGGTGGTGTTCTTTACATGACTGAAACCCAAACACAATCATGTATGTAATAAAGTTGTTTAAATAAAAAAAGCAATGAGAAGAGAACATGATGAATTTAGTACTATATGCAATAAACATTGGAGAATGCTCTTTATTTACATTTTGAACACAGAGACCAAGAGAAAAATGCCCCTACTTGTCTCCTAATCTTAACCAAGGAAAGGAAATTGAAGGCAATTTCAAACAATTTAAGATTTAAAACATAGAACATAGAATTACATATATGGCAGGGACCTTTAAATGTATTATTAATCTATTAATTCTTAAGTATAAATAACATGAAGATCATATAATTCCAATAAGCTCTTTTCCAATACAATCTACACCAGGCTGTTGGAGAATATTGGGGTGGCAGAAATAAAACTCAGTACCTTGTACCAAAAAATAAAGTGCTCTACCACTGAAGTTATCTTCCCTATCCAGAAAAATTTTGCAAGTAATGACCTAAGTGACACACTATAATAAAGTGAGGTTTGTTCACCAAATATTAAATAGCCAAGAATTTTTTTCAGTCCTTCTGTTACTTACAAATACATGTGCAGGCAGGCATTGGTAATGGGGATGTTGCAATCATGAAGGGGTGTTCTCTTATGACTAAAACCCAATTACAATCATGTATGAAATCATGGTGCTTAAATAAAGCAAGAAGAGAGAAAGAAAGAAAGAAAGAAAGAAAGAAAGAAAGAAAGAAAGAAAGAAAGAAAGAAAGAAAGAAAGAAAGAAAGAAAGAAAGAAAGAAAGAAAGAAAGAAAGAAAGAAAGAAAGAAAGAAAGAAAGAAAGAAAGAAAGAAAGAAAGAAAGAAAGAAAGAAAGAAAGAAAGAAAGAAAGAAAGAAAGAAAGAGAGAGGAAGAAAGAAAGAAAGAAAGAAAGAAAGAAAGAAAGAAAGAAAGAAAGAAAGAAAGAAAGAAAGAAAGAAAGAAAGAGAGAAAGAAAGAGAGAAAGAAAGAGAAGAAAGAAGAAGAAAGAAAGAAAGAAAGAAAGAAAGAAAGAAAGAAAGAAAGAAAGAAAGAAAGAAAGAAAGAAAGAAAGAAAGAAAGAAAGAAAGAAGAAAGAAAAGAAAGAAAGAAAGAAAGAAAGAAAGAAAGAAAGAAAGAAAGAAAGAAAGAAAGAAAGAAGAAAGAAAGAAAGAAAGAAAGAAAGAAAGAAAGAAAGAAAGAGAAAGAAAGAAAGAAAGAAAGAAAGAAAGAAAGAAAGAAAGAAAGAAAGAAAGAAAGAAAGAAAGAAAGAAAGAAAGAAAAGAAAGACTAAAGAAAGAGAGAAAGAGAGAAAGAAGAAGAAAGAAAGAAAGAAAGAAAGAAAGAAAGAAAGAAAGAAAGAAAGAAAGAAAGAAAGAAAGAAAGAAAGAAAGAAAGAAAGAAAGAGAGAAAGAAAGAGAGAGAAAGAAGAGAAAGAAAGAAAGAAAGAAAGAAAGAAAGAAAGAAAGAAGAAAGAAAGAAAGAAATAAAGAAAGAAAGAAAGAAAGAAACAGACAGAGAGAGAAAAAGAAAGAAAGAAGAAAGAAAGAAAGAAGCAAAAGAAAGAAAGAAAAAAGGGAGAGAAAGAAAGAAAGAAAGAAACAAAGAAAGAAAGAAAGAGAGAGAAAGAGAGAGAAAGAGAAAGAAAGAAAGAAAGAAGAAGAAAGAAGAAGAAAGAGAAGAAAGAAAGAGAAAGAAAGAAAGAAAGAAAGAAAGAAAGAAAGAAAGAAAGAAAGAAAGAAAGAAAGAAAGAAAGAAAGAAAGAAAGAAAGAAAGAAAGGAAGGAAGGAAGGAAGGAAGGAAGGAAGGAAAAGAGAAAGGAAGGAAGGAAGGAAGGAAAAGAGAAAGGAAGGATGGAAGGAAGGAAGGAAGGAAGGAAGGAAGGAAGGAAGGAAAAGAGAAAGGAAGGAAGGATGGATGGAAGGAAGGAAGGAAGGAAGGAAGGAAGGAAGGAAGGAAGGAAGGAAGGAAGGAAGGAAGGAAGGAAGGAAAGATTTAAAAAGCATCTTCATATTTTGTGCTCTGCACACAGCTCTGAAGGAACCATTATCCAATCAGTGCAGTTTCTATAGCTCTGCTCACATCCTACATAAATCCCCTGTCAGAAGCAAAAACTCAGCTTAGAAAGCTGGCTTAATTTTGACACTATTCAGAACCAGTCAGTAAGAAAGTAGGAGACAGAAACTATCATTTGGAGCAAAAGGTATCATTAGTGGGAAAATCTGATCTTCAATCATTTAAAGAATATTAAAGTGAAATACTTTGATGGCTTAAGGAATTTGATAATGCCATCTAGATTATCCTCATGCTGTTTGGGAATGTTAACACAATAATTTACACCACATTCATGCTTCTGTATTAAATTTTAACACTGCACCACGAACCAAAATATCAATAACAAACTAATACAATAATATTAAGCTGGCTCAATGATTCCATTCATTCAACCCCTTAGGCCATCAAAGTATTTTTAAACTCTATGGCAATGAATTAGGAGCATTATATGAAAGACAGTTGAAGCTAAATGCATTAACATGGGAGAGCCACATAGGAAAAACAACTTTCTTTGAGTTATTTTTTAATATAATTTTTATTTTGATCATAGTGGCTTACATATTGTTGACAATAATATTTTAGGTACATATTTACATAAAATCAGGGGGGATTCCCATCACCAATTTGTCCTCCCTACACCTCTGTTTTTGTCCTACCCCCATATCCTCTTTCCTCACCCCCAGGGCTGCTAGAATATGTGGTCCCCTCTGTACCTAGCCTACTACTTAGTAGTCTTGCACCGGTTTGGTCTTGGTGCCTCCCTTATTTCCCCCTCTAACTGTGAGGCAGGGCTAGCTAGTTCAAGTCTCGTGGTTTTGTTTGAAGAAGAGAAAAGTAGTAAATTGTGGTAAAAGTCTAATACGCCAAAAATGGACGGAATCCTTCTAGAGGCTATCATCATCAATTTGAGAGACGGAGGAGAAAAAGAAGGTGAAACACTCCAAGAGTACAAAAAGGAGTGTCAAATATCCAGTGAGGACTCTGACATTAACAATAAGCACCACAAAAAACAAAAAACAAAAAAACAAAAAACAAAAAAACAAAAAAAAAAACAGCCATGGTGCTCCTTCCTGGGAGCCGGGAGTCTAGCAGGAGGTGGTTTGGCAGGTGACCGCCATGCCGGAGGCCTTCTTAACCAGGCCTAGTGGGGGTGCGGGACTTGGGTAACCCCAGCACCCTTCTACCACCTTGCTCCAGATATCCAGGGCTTCCCCGGGCCACATGCCTGGGCAAGCCGGTGAGTTGGGCCCCTTGGTGGAGCTTGAAGGTACCCTAGGCTTTCCCCCATTATCCATTCAGCTCCTTAGGGAGGATCTGGGTGGGGCCCTGAACTTCTGGCCTCCCAGCTTCTTGAAGTCACTGGTAATCTCTGTCCAGTCTATATTTTCAAAATCGTGCGGGGGCACAAGAAACATTAATAGTAATCACTATCATTGAATTATGTTTTTATGTATGCAGAATGTCCATTTTGTACTCTGCCCTTTTTCATAACCCTTCATAAGATCATATTTCTCTTTAACTTCCTTAAATCCTATCATCATTACTCCTCATTTACCCTTTCTAACTTAAGTACTGTAGAGTCCTAAGTCACAGATCAAAGTGGTGCCCTGGAGTTAACACCCACCCAACTATTTTAAAAGGCATAAGAAGGACACTTATGTCTCTTCAACATTTTATGGGTGTTTTCTTTGATGGCTATAACTTTTGCTGAATATTTTCTTATACAGTGATGATCCCCCCCCCATGTTTTTTTTCTTCTCTTTGTGAACTGCTCAATATGAAATTTGGTGTGAAAGAATCCCTCAGTTTAATGCTTATGTTTGAACCAAGTGATGGGTATTGTTGGAAATGTTCTTACGCCCCCATATATCTGATAGCACCACGTGGCTTTATTTCTTGTTTGCTTAGGCACACTAAAATGGGAAAATACTATACATATCAATAAGTTCTTATCTAATAGAGATGGGAACACACAAATCTTGTAGTGCAATGAGACCTTACACCCTGAACATTGACATAAAGACCTGGTACAGGCCTCAGAAGAATGGGCATTCTCCATTCACCCCTGATCTAGAGAAGACATCTACAAAACATCCAAGGTTGTATATAACATCACCTGGAAGCCTTCCTCTACCAGGGAAGACCCTACAGCTGCTCTGACATTGATCTACTCAAAAAAGACTTCCCTTAACACTAAGAAGACTTAACAAAAACAATGACCTGCTTACTGGACATGGCTTGCTGTATTGCTCCTTAATTGTGAGGTTTGTCTATAACATCACCTGGAAGCAATCCTCTACCACGGAAGACCCTACCACTGCTCAGACATCATCCTGCTGAAAAGAGACTTCCCTTAACAATGAGAAGACTTAACAATGACCTGTTTACAGGACAGGGCTTCCTTCATTGCCCTTTCATGGTGATGTGAAACGAGAAGACACTCCACATCATGACTTCAATTTAGGATATGCAGATTCCAGCATCTTTAATACAGAAACATGATACCAACAACAGAGACTGTGTGAAAAGTGTGTTGGCACTACGGACAATGTCTTGGATCGGACGAAAACTTGTCTGAAGCCTAGTGTTGGTCTTATGCCAGGAAACTTCAGGGGTAGGATCTCTTTGTATTTAGGCCAAGGTTATTCCTTTCCATGCCTCTCATATTTTGGGGGCCTATGCAAACAACAATTGCCACTCTAACACCGTTTTTACTGTGCTCCTTTGACTCTAATCCTTAAAATGCACCCACTTAAAATTTGAGGTTAACTTACGCTAATATACATGTACATGGAAATGTAAAAAAATACTATGCCTCTAATGTTTAAGGAGTTACATAAGTTTTATGGCTTTAGATTGCCTTGTGTGCTGTTAAGAAATATTATAATGTGCTACAATCTGGGGACTTGAGGGACAAAGTAATTGTACATGGATTCTGTTTTATTTATCTTAACGTTCTTTGGCTGAAAGTTCAAAGTTAAGATATCAGCAAGGGGACTTCTTCTGAGAATTATGTTATGGATGATTGTCCTTCCACTGTAACTTTACCTTGTCCTCTTTCTTTGCATCTTTTGTTCTCATAATTCAAAATAAAAAAATAAAAAAAAACAGCCATGGTCTTGAGATAAGAAACGTGGCATAGCACAAAAAGAAAGAAAAGAAAAGAAGAGGAAAAAAATAAGTATAACTGGGGACAACAACTTCAATAACCACACCCGAACAAAGAAATCGACCAAAAATAGATAGGTAAATAAAAATAATAATAATAATAATAATAATAATAAATGAAGATAAAAAATAATATATAAAAATAAACAATGTTTTGTGCTTTTTGCTTTTTTTCCCTCCTGCCCTAGCACAGTAAATATTGGGGTCATTCGAAAAGGAATTCACATTAAATTGCATGCATAGTTGTCCCTAAATTGATTTCAAAACCAGCTCCTTAAAATTAAGGTAGCTGAGAAGCTCAAGACCTCATGAACAGTAAGCAGAGTTTTCACAACAAAGCCTCACTAGAATTATTCTCAGGAATTGCTAAAGAGGGCAGAATGGACTAGCCCTGCTCTCCTCAATCATAATGCTGTTAATATGGCCAAGGAGACTGATCCATGCTCCCTTTCTGGTCCCATTATTCCCTGATATTTTAAACTTTATATATTAATGTAGAAGGAGAAAAGATGAAGAATGGAAGAATAAACAAAAAGATGGGGTTTAGGCAAAAATATTAAGTTGCCTAAACACCTTAAATTATTGTTCCAATCAACCCATACACACACTTTCTCTCTCTCACTCTCTCTCTCAACATGCTTATTCCAGAAAGTTTGGATCCCAGGTAGTCACATGAAAATTCTCTTCTATCACAATGTACAAATATACTCCCTTCAGATTCTCAAACATTTGTAGCTATCTGGTTTTAAAAAAAGTTGTCCATTAATATTCTTATTTTCTTTCATTGGATAGACTTGTAACAAAGGGTACAGAATT